>NW_019416421.1:340443-552063 GCF_000390285.2 Anoplophora glabripennis
AATGTATTATTATGAAATCTACCATGAAAAAAATCAGTGCGATTGTGGAAGATGCTCGGGATCGTCCAGACTAATAATTAGTTAATTTGTTTATAAGGCTATAACTTGTAAACTATTCAACTTACCGATTCCAGATTTCGTGTGAGTTATTAGACAGCGATGAGGAATGAGAGGATGCGGCGCCAAAACGTTCTGGTAATAATAACGCAGTTTATAAATGTTTAATGCAAAAGTCACAAATAAACTTCTTCTGTTTATAACTTTTGATATAATCAATATTTTTTGACGCTCGATGGCTAGTTTTGTAGGTCTTTTGAATACGAAAAAAAAGTACTTTACTGTTTTCTCGTGGAAATGAACGGAAAAAAGTTATAAACGAAAAACGTGAATTTACGTAAAAATTATTTAATTAACCACCCTGTAAACAATCTTCCCCCCATTTTTATGACAGAAGAAACTAATATGTTATTGTAGATAATATTTAGCATCTACAGTGTAGGAAAGTACCGATGGTCTATCAGAAGTTACGTGAGAGCGATAAAGTAAGCCATAGAAATCCATGCGATAGACAAGAATGGCTATAATGAAGGCGTCTAATAGTCAACGCCCATTTCGCCCTTCCACAAATAAGAAGTGGATCTTATTTGTGGAAGGGCGAAACGGGCGGTGACTATTAGACGCCTTCGTTATAGCCATCTTTCTCTATCGCACGGATTTCTATGGCTTACTTTATCGCTCTCACGTAACGTCAGATAGACCATCTTTACTTTCCTACCCTGTATAGTGATAAATTCAGCTTGCCGAAACAGAAAGTCGCATCCAACTCTATATTTACTGGCCTATGAGAATAATGTAGCTTTTCTGGTAGTAAACAGACAATACAGGGTATTTTTTATGCTTTTCTAGAAACGACCTTAATATCAGCACGAATTTGTAAGCCGCCTCATCAATACCATTTCAAAATAATAATAAATCGACAGACATTTAGAATCATAAGCACGTGTTGGCACCTTTGCTCGTCCGGGACGGCATATTTCACAAGGTATTTCCTCACATTTTTATTGTAACATCGCCCAGAGACATTATTTACCTGGCTGACGGAGCTGCTGGCCCGACGAGACCCGCTCTCCGAAAATCCGGAGTTGCCGCTGAAGCCCATGTTCACGGTGCCCCTGGAGGCGGATCGGTAGGGCGACGTGCTCCTGCCCCGGATTCCTGCAAATAAAACACCGCTTTCAGCCGAAATGTTGATTATGAGAGGCATGCATGAAGGTCTTTTGACTGCCGAAAGTTTGTAAAAGCATACGCTGTAAATGCCGTGCATTATGGATTCACTCACAGAATTATTTCGGTGTAGGGTAATTCGTTTCAATATTTGTAAAATAATTCATGTTTTCAAAATTTCCCTCTTTTCAGAATTAAACAAAAAATGTACAAATTAGTCCAACCAAATTACACTTGGAGAAAAAAAAATTGTACCTGGTCTTTTATAAGTGGAAATAGCAAAAGGGCTTATAATAAACCTAAAAAAATAAATGCGTGAGCAGGGTTGGCGGAGGGTTGCTTTGGGGGGTTGAAAAGTTATGAAAAATTGTATCATTGGAATTTCTGGCGAAAGTTGACATCAAACAAAAAAGTATCCAGTACAAAATTTGTATATCATGCAAAAATCTACAACTTCTGTAGAGGTCACTTTTTTACATAACCTCAAAATTTCCGAGAAAAATGCGAAAAGCTGTTTTTTTTTCTGATTTTTCGTTTTTTATTTCTTATTTCGGCAAAAATAATTTAATTTTGACGAAACTTGGTGAAAGTATACCTTTCTCTGTCTTAAATAAACTCAAATTTTTTTAGAGAAAAAAATCAAGTAGTTTCTGAGATATTCATTTTTTTCGGCCTGAAACACTTTTTTTCCAAAGAAAAATTCTACTTAAAAAAATCATCGTACAGAGTTCTGCCGGTAACCATTTTTTTCGTTTTGACATATACTTTTTGGTGAAATAAAAAAATCTGTAATAACATTTCAAAAACATGCTCAAAAATGCAAAAAGTTAAAAAATGATTTGCAACAGTGAATTGTTTATAATTTGTTTAAATTAAAAAACATTAAAAAATTGATTACACCATTCAATCCTACGGAAAAAATAAAAAAAGCTGTCTCATTGCTTGACCCAAAACTTTATTGTACTGTATTGCTATAAAGATCTCGAGACAAGTCGAATTACAAATGCACAAATGAGAAATTATCTCTGGATGATTTGAGATTTTAGCAATACAAAGTATTAACTGCAAAGTTAATGTTGACACGAAATCCGAAAACCCGAAATTTTGTAAAATCGTTTTATTTTTTTTCTGGCTTTATTTGAAAACGAATTTTAAATAAATTGCATATTTACATTGCCACTTTTTTCGCTCTATGCAATGGCGTCAACATTTTTGCAATCCGACGTTTCGTCTTCGAGGGGCCATCATCAGATTAATTTTTTTAAATATATCGCTTTTTATGACAAAATCTAGTCATTTTTAATTCTGTATTAGATGATATCACTATTGTAATCGCTTAAAAACGTTTTTAGCTATCATTAATTTTAAAATTTTTCCTGAGTACGGCTCTGAACGCTTTCAAAATACCTGTGTCTATTGGAGGAGAGAGAGAGAGAGGGGAGAGAATAAGTCAATACAGCACAAAATGTCCAACATTTTTTTTAACCATAATGTAAAAAGGTATACCTAATAAAAAAATAATACGAATTTATGATATATTTTATTATTTCTAATTAGTATTGCTAACAGTAATTGTTGAATATTTTGTGCGGTATTGACTTTTATACTATTATGACTTCATCCAATAGATATTTTGAAAGCGTTCGGAGCCGTACTCAGGAAAAATTTTAAATTATAGCTAAAACAAGCTAAAAACTTTTTAAGCAATTATAATAGTAATATCGTCTAATTCAGAATTAAAAATGACTAGATTGTGTCATAAAAATAGCATGGACTTATTTAAAAAAATTAACCCGATGATGGCCCCTCGAAGACGAAACGTCGGATTGCAAAAAATGTTGACGCCATTGTATAGAGCGAAAAAAGTGGCATTGTAAATATGTAATTTATTTTAAAATTCGTTTTCAAATAAAGCCACAAAAAATTAAACAATTTTGCAAAATTTCGGGTTTTTTCGGATATATCCGGAACTACCAGGAATTTTAAAACTTTCTAAACAGCATATTGTTAGGTATAAAAAAACACAACTTTTTTCTAATCTGAGCCACCCCGTATCTCTTACCGTTTCCTAGGTCCTAACGCTATCCCATCCTTATCTTGGACACACTGTATATTTATGAATTCAGCAAACTTTAAAAAAAAAATAAGTACACTAATCGATCCTACCGAAAAAAAACTATTATTTATTTTATTTATTCACTATTCGACTTATGTTTATAGCAATACTGTACAAAAATAGTTTTGGGTCAAACAATGAGAGCTTTTTGTATTTTTTCCGTACAATTGAATGGTGTAATCAGTTTTTAATTTTTTTTTTAAATTTAAACAAATTATCAACAGTTACTGAAAAATTCATTGATGTAAGTCATTTTTTAATTTTTATCATTTTTGAGCATGTTTTTGAACTGTAATTACAATTTTTTTTATTTCACCAGAAAGTATGTCAAAACGAAAAAAATTTTGATTTTTTTAAGAAGAAATTTTCTTTGAAAAAAAAAGTGTTTCAAGCCGAAAAAAATTAATATCTCAGAAACTTCTTAATTTTTTTATCGCAAAAAAACTTGAAGTTATTTAAGACAGAGGAAGGTATACTGTCACCAAATTTCGTCAAAATTAAATTATTTTTGCGGAAATGAGAAATAAAAAACGAAAATTCTGAAAAAAAAACTGTTTTTGCATTTTTCGCGGAAATTTTGAGGTTATGTTAAAAAATAACCTCTACAAAAGTTGTAGATTTTTGCATGATATACAACTTTTGTATTAGATACTTTTTTGTTTGACGTCAACTTTCGCCAGAAATCCCAATGATACAATTTTTCATAACTTTTCAACCCCCCAAATCAACCCTCCGCCGCCCCTGCTGACGCATTTATTTATTATTATTTTTTTTCCTTTATTATAAGCCCCTTTACCATTTACACTTATGAAAGTCGAAGTAACAATTTCCTTTTTTTCCCTCTAAATGAGTTATTTTGATCGGTCTAAAATACTATAAAGATTCAGAAAAAAATGTATGTAAGTATTCCACCCCTTCAGCTCCTGCCCAAGTATTCATTTCACTTTTTCTCACTCATTTCCCTCAAAGTAATTAACGCCAGCTCCAAAATTACTTCCCGCAAATAAATTCTCGAAATAAACCACTATTCCATAAGTCCATTATTCAAAGAACTCGTTAAACTTTTCACCAGGTATAATTCCCGGTCCCTTATTAATTCAATTAAGTCATAGCGGCTGTTATTTTTCAGTCTCCGGCCGGAATTAAATAAGTTCTCCATCATATTAACGGAAAAAGTTCAAGACGCCGTAAAACTGGAGAGCCAGAAGGGCGCTAGGGGATGTATAAATTTATATCGGGATAGATAGGGTTGATCTGGCGCTTAATAAAATTTATCTCTCTCTCCGGAGGGGGCAGATGAATTGATAAAACTGTGGATTATGAGGCTTTGGCGAGATAAGATAAAATGTATGCAGTCTCGGTGGGTGGCTGTGCCGTCGAGTCGTGGGCCACGGCGATTACGATGATGCTGATGATGATGATGGTGGAATCGATGATAAGAAGTCCGTAATTGCGTGGGGGGAGGGGTTTTAGGATGCGGGGTCGGTGAAATATTAAGAGAATTTGTCATCTCGCATGAAATTGAAATATGGGAGCGTGATATTGATTAAAAAATAAATGTACGTCTTTTTTTATATCTTGTTTCGAAGTAAGAACACATTATATGTGCCAATTCCTCAAAATGTAAATGTTTATATCGAGTTTTTTTACGTTTTTAATAACTTAGCTTCCCAAATTATAACTTTTCTTTTCCCCAATGCACATTAAATATACAGGGTGTCCCAATATGCCGTATACACGGAGCTACCATAGCTTCCTGCGATCAATTAATCAGATTTAATTTAACTTTTTAGCCGCTGACAAAATGAAATGGTTTTTTTCAAATAAATTTGAAACAACTGGTAATATTGTATTGAAATTGGTACTACTACCATATAGATGTAATAGTCCAAGGGCCCACATACAAAGAAAAAAATGATTACCAGCAAGCTGTAACTTTGCGTGCACCTTTAGTTTGACAAGTCTCTCAGGATTTGACTACGAGGAAAATTCAACTGGTAAGTTTTCCCGTGATTTTCAGGAAAACATGTCAATCTGGCATAAACATGGAATGTTATGACCAGAAGTTTTTTTTTAAATTTAAATGAGATATATTTCTTTTAAAAACTCCGAAAAATTTTTGCGACAAAAATGTTGGCATTTGTCCCCCACCCCAAGTATGTCGATTTGGTGACATTATGGTTGATGACAACCAGCAAGCTGATTTTTCTGGGAGGGTTTTGTAATAAAATTTGAAATGAAAGTATCTTATTGTCCGACAAAATTCCTGAGAAGTTTTTGCAGTCCGACGCCCCGTAGATGTCGATTTAACGACAACATGGTTGGTGATAACCAGCTGTCGGACAAAAGCGTCATTATTTAAAAAAATGCAATATTAATCTGAGAATTTAATTGTCCGACAAAATTATCGGTTTTTTTCCTTGTCTGACAAAATTAAACGGTAAAATTTGCGGTTTCAATACTTACACATGATGTAGAAGAAAAATTGATATTTAATAAAAAAAAATATGAATAAAAAAATTTTGTTAAGTTTCTCAAATTTCAAAATAAATATGACTAATTTAAATGCATCTTTTTATACAATTACAAAAAATTGTATATACAGGGTAGGAAAGTCCCCATGGTTCATCGGCCACAAATAAGATCCACTTCTTATTTGTGGAAGGGCGAAATGGGCGGTGACTATTAGACGCTTTCATTATAGCCATATTTCTCTGTCGCACGGATTTCTATGACTTACTTATTACCAAACCCTCCCAGAAAAATCAGCTGGCTGGTTGTCACTAACCATAATGTCACCAAATCGACATATTTGAGGTGGATGACAAACTCAAAATGCCAACATTTTTGTCGGACAAAATTTTTGGGGCATTTAAAAAAATATATCTTTCATAAAAACTTAAAAAAGTGCTGGTCATAACATTTCATGTTTATGCCAGATTGACATGTTTTCCTGAATATCACTGGAAAACTTACCACTGTTGAATTTTCCTGGTAGTCAAATCTTGGGAGACTCGTCAAACTTAAGCTGCACGCAAAGTTACAGCTTGCTGGTAATTATTTTTTTCTTTATACGTGGGCCCGTGGACTATAACTTTATGATAAAATAAAAGAACTAGTTGGACTATCAAAACTGAAAAATACCCCCTTAACCTAAAACTATTACAAATATAAAAATTTTAAGAGGAGGAAAGATTTTAAACAAACCTTTCACCTTTAAAACAAAAAAAAAATAGAAGCCTAGCATGACTCTCGACAAAATTATGAGTAGATTAGTTCGAGGGAGGAGGTTTATTTCACAGTTCTGTTATCCAATTACTTCATTTACTTATTTAGTGAAATCTAGTGAAAGTGTAACTATAGGTACCAAATTTCAATAAAATCTTACAAGACGTTTCATAGTTACTTTTATGAAAAGTAAAATTAGTTAGTTAAATCTGATTATTTTGACAGCAGGAAATATCGTACACGGAATATTGGGACACCCTGTATAACAAAACATACAGATATACAAGATTCGTTCCAAAGTAAACAGGGCCTTTTAAAAATAAGAACAACAAAAAGTTCTTTTGACAAAACCGATTTATTTTATTCAAAATAGTCCCCTTCTGGATCATGTTGAAAACACCACGTTTCAGCACCAGTCACAATGTTGTAAAGGAAGGTTTTGTCCTTGTTGACCTCCTTGATGATATCATTCGAATTTTGAATTCTGAGCAATTTTTGGTCGTCAGTCAACTTATGCGGAACAAACCGAAGATTTCATCGAAATCGGCCGGGTAGATTTCGCACAATTCAATTGTTAATTAAGAAAATACAGAATTATAATTATTTTTCAATTCTCTCTCATGGTAAAACCAATGATTAGTTTGAGCTCCCAATTTTTATACATACCCTTTGGAGTCTCAACTATCAATCCCCGTTGAAGTGAGTTTACGGCAAAACAACGTACTATACAATAACAATCAAAAGTGATTTTGATTGTATGAAGCAGAGACTTTATAACTATGAAAATTTGTTTAAATCGAAAATGTATTTTAACTGTTCTGATGCAAAAAAGATTTATACATTTCACAGGAATCGAGCAGAGAGTCAAAGAGTGAGAAGTGGGGGGACTGTGCGAGCGAAGCAGCATAATTCACTCGCGCAACTTTTGACAAAATGTTCAAAATAAACCCATTATAAATCATATATTAATTCCAACCATCGAATTTTAAGTAAACACAGCTTTAAAATATCTCTTTTAAATTAAAAACGTTTTTTTAGTTTATATGTAATAAAAAAACCTTTTAATTTAGCCTTTAATGGGTTGTAGCTCTTTTATTTCACTTTTTAGATGGCGTGTTCAAAGTTTGAAATACAAAAAAAATCCAATAATAATTTTTAATCTTTTAATTATCTACTACCTATTTGTTAAAATGAACATATAACCTCCCTCAACAAAAACGGCAATCGATCCCTATCCAACTTATCAGAAATGATTCTAATTTAACTTTTCCCATTATTTCTAAAACAAAACGTAGATCCTCGATTCAATATAATTACGTCATTTATGCTTCATAGCTTTAACGAGTAAGTCCTCGAGACTTTCATAAGTATCTAAGTGAACTTGATCCAATTTATTCCCTACTTCTAGCAAGCTTTGTACCTAAACAAACAAACATTTCCGTTCGACTCCATCTAAAACGAATACTTCTAACGAACCGATGATGCGCCCCGACCTACCGATTTCATTTCCCGACAGGATATAGTTCGTATTAACTTGATTAAACTCTGACATTTTTAAGCAAATACCGGCGGTTATGAGCCTAGCATGCTGGCAAAGTCAGCTTGAAGATCAACGAATATCCGGTGAAAATGCATTTTCTTATTTTATCACAAACTCCTGGAGATGCAGGCCTTGGATTATATTGACACTGACGGAATAGTCTTCTATTTTAGTGAATTTTAATTAAAAATCTCAAGATTCATAGCCTTTGTATCTGGATTACATATTCGCAGGAATTAAGGTTGAATTTAATAAAAACATTTTTCGTTTAACTGAACTCAAATAAGTCTATATTGAAATGTGTCTGTATTGGTTTATAGAAAATATTTTTCCATTATCTAAATTTGAATAGATTTGATAACTGTTGGTTTGAGTGATGATTTGGTCTTTCAAAAAATTTTTCTCAGACTTCAGGAGTCCCTCAAGGCTCAATTTTCAGACCACTTCTCTCCACTATTTTGATATTGTTACCAAATTTGACAAAAAATCTCTTATGTGCAAATGACTTCAAGATGAAGAAGAAAATTTTGAAAAGACGTTGGATATTTTATTCGAAATAAATAAAACAAATCAAGACAAAATTATAACTTACCTGGATTGTCAGCACTAGCTCTCCTCTCGCTGATGGGGGGCTCCTGAAACGTTAGCGTCAAACTACCCCTTGGACTCCTCTTTTCGGATTCATCCGCCGTCAGGGTGCTCCTGGCGATGCTGCCCCGTGGACTCCTGTTTTCGCCGTTCTCTGGTCCAATGCTACCCCTGGGGCTCCTGTCTGCCACGTATTCCCCAGCGATGCTGCCCCTAGGGGACGTGCGCACGCTAAGGCTCTCAGGGGCGATGCTGCCTCTCGGACTACGGTTGCTCTCTGGGCCGATACTATGACGAGGACTCCGATTGCAACATGAAACTGAAAGATTAATGAAAGTAGATATATTTAAAAAATTAAGTGCTCAACTTGCATGTACATTGTTTATCGATTCAATTTTTATATGCGTGTAAGTCCTTGTTAGATTAATAAATTTGTTGGAAATGGAAAAACAGTTCAATAGTCTCTGATTTATCTCAAGAAGCAACTTTAAAATTAGCCCCAGTAAAGTTGCAGACAAAAATGAATTATCCGACTTTGATAAATGGAGAAGAAAGAAGCTATAACAGGAATTACTGAGGATGTCCTGCAGAGGATATTTCATTAACGTTACAGGAAGTTTGTTCCATCATGATTATCCACAAACCAAAAGAATAAAACACATCAAACAATTTTTTGCAGGAAACTCCCAATGGTGATATTTAATTGAAGGTAATAACTGCTTTTTCTTATAAATGGTCTTACAAATTAATAAATACTTATTTAGAATATAATTTCGTTGGAAAAATAATATACAGGTTAATGATGCATATTTGTATATTTCATTACATTATATGATCTTGTTGGCGATGTTTTATCATCTTAGATAATAGTTTCTGTGTCTATGCTTTTATACACAGAATGGAAGATGTACGAATCAGCCTGTTGGGATTAATACAATGTAAAGAATACCTACTTCAATTGCAAATGTTGGTTAGTACAGCAATTACAGTGAAAGATCCAACATCGTTGAGGGGGGATACATTAAAGAAATAAAATATCGTTAAAACAGCAAATAGGAGACAAGGGAAGAATTCCAAACATGTTGAAATATTCAAGAGCAACGAAGCCTCCCTCATATGTGTGTTAATATTTACGCAAATGTTAACTAGATTGCGAAACTTTTTTAACATTTGGAAGTGATAAGTATATTACAAATATAAAAAACAGTAGTCCAATTAGTGTCCAATACTTTACACCTTGATTCTATTGCCAAATACAAGAATATTTTTTCATGTAAACAGGGGTCGCCAAATGATTCCTAAGGAAGCTACGTCCCCCAAAATGGGGCCTCAAAAAAATTATTTTCTCTAAATATTTCTGAAATGGCTTGAAGGAACATTATGAATTTAAACAACGTGAACGCTCATTAAAAGTCGAAATAGAAGTTTTTCAAAAATTTTCGTCAGGGTCGTCTCAATTTGGGGGGGGGTCGTCGGCTAAAATTTGTCGAAATTTTCAAATTCAGATGCTAAAATATGATAGACCTTTATTTCCTCTACAAAAAAGGTACTCTTTATTTCTTTCGATAAAATGCTCCATTTCCGAGAAAAACGGATATAAATAAAATAAAAAAAAATTTTTGAATAGCTAAAATGGGTACATGTACCATTATAAATTTTGATGTCATCATGTCATTATACATTGTAATAAACAACGTGAAAAGTTCTTAGGAAAGTTTGTTATGAGCGTCTCAAGCAGAGGGGTGGGGGGGTCTCGGGTAAAATTTGCCCCAAATTTTTTACATGTTGCTATTTTCAAATTTAGATCTGATAGATCTGAGTTTTCTATTCAAAATCGGTTTAAATATGTTATAACACTTTCCAAAGTGTGCTTTTCTAGGCACTTAAATCCGTTTTTCTTGGAAATGGAGCATTTTATCGAAAGAAATAAAGAGTACCTTTTTTGTAGAGGAAATCAAGGTCTATCATATGTTGGCATCTGATACGCCCCTAATCAAAATTTTTTGAAAAATTTTATTATGATATATTTCGACTTTTATTTCGGGAGCTACGCCCCCAATTTTGGGGATATAAACTAATGTAAAAAAATTAAGGGTCTGGTCGTATCGGTAATTAAAAAAAAGCATTTTGAAGCTCTATGATTCTAGTTTTTAGATCTTTCGGTAGAAATTTTTTAGGAGCTACGGTTATCATGCACTTTTAAGAAATAGCTCGTCAAAAAATTTTTTTCCGAAAAGTTGCGGCAGCAACAGGAAATTTATTCGAGTTTTCGAAACTGCCTTCAATTCTCTGTACGACCATTTGTCGCCGAGATATCGATGATTGAAGACAAAAGGTTCCTTTTCCGTTAAAAGTTCGATGATATTTCGATGAAAAATGGTCGTATCGAAATTTATTAAAAAAAAAAGAAAATTTAAGTTGAATAAATAAACTATCTGGTACATGCAATGGCTTAGCTGAAAAAAATTTTTCAAAGTCCGTCCAAAATTTTTTTGTCGCGCTATTTCTTAGAATTGCGTGATAACCGTAGCCCCTAAAAAAATCGACCAAAAGATCTAAAAACTAGAATCTTAAAGCTTCAAAATGTTTTTTTTTAATTCCCGATACGACCATTTTTCACCTAAATACAATTTGTCAAAAATCACGGAAAAATTTCGGAAATTCTTTTGCATTAGCTTATAAGTTCTGGACAAAACTATTTAAAAAAACGTACCTTCTTCTTGAACCCAAGTTGTTGACTCAGAGGGCGTCAGGCTCTGTCTCGGTGTCCTGTTACAATCAGGAACCAAACTATTCCTCGCACTCCTATTATAATCTGTGACAATATTCAACCTGATCCCATAACCCCCGTTATCTGGCGTCAGACTGTGTCTTGGTGTCTTGTTCGATTCAGGTACCAAACTGTTCCTAGGGCTCCTGTTGTACTGGTCGGGAACCAGACTGTTTCTTGGACTTAGCGCCGAGTCAGGCACCAGGCTATTCCGTGGACTTCTAGAGTAAGTCTCGTTTGGAACTAAACTGTGCCTCGGACTTCTCTGGGAATCCGGGACTAAGCTGTTCCTTGGACTTCTGTCGAAGTCCGGAACAAGGCTAGACCTGGGGCTTCTGTCGAAGTCTGGTACTAAGCTTGGTCGGGGACTTCTTTTGGAATCGCAGTTGTCTGGAGAGACGCGCTCTCGAAGGCTCTGCGATTCGAAATTTATGTCTGAAAAAAACGAATAATCTAAATGGGACCACAGGAAGCCATCAATCTTTGATACAGTCAACTTATATTGTGTTTTTTTCATTGGAGGTAGTAATTTCATCTGCCAAGAAGTTGTGTACATTAAGAGATATCCTGAGACAGTTCGTTTCTTTCATTTTGCTTACCTGGAATTATCGAATGCCTCGGGCTTCTGCTGATGTCCGGCATTAGGGTATTTCTGGTGGCCCTCTCCGTGTCTACAGGCGACACGGCGATGCTGGCGCGCCGTCCCGGGCTTGTGGCTGCCGATCGGGTACCCCTGGTTTGCGGCGAGGACGCCGCACTCCGGGACGCTCGTCGGCGTCGCGACGACGTGCTGCGATGGAGCATGCTTCCTGTTAAAGTCTCATCGCGGAACTCATTTCAGCCTGCAACAAAGTCATTCCTTTACTAACACGTTTCTAATTAAGTAAATTTAAATATTTTTGTTTAAGAATTTCTCTAGGTCGTTAAACCAAATAAAAAATAAATGTATTAGATGGCTTAATAATACCTAGTAAATATCTTGTCAGTCTTTGATTTAGTTTTATTTGGAGGCAACTTAAAATGCAACAAGACAACTTACAATTAGCCATCTGTTTAGTAAATACGAGTACAACCACATCAACTAATTACTAAGCGTAGTTTTGGCTATATGCTATATAATTTAAAAAAGCTTGTTAATGTACTTGTCTACTCGTGTCGTGGTGTTGCAAGTATTCACCGTTTGGTCACATGCCACGTAAATATCAATAAACCAATGCAAATGATGAATTTTAAATTTTTCCGAAACTTTTAAATAATACTCATTTCTAGGGATTTGCAAATAATTGATATTGATCATATTTATATTCTCAGTGATGTGAACAAGATGATTAATTTTAACATTGAAAAAGTGTATGTATATATAGGGCTAATAAACTTTGAGAGTGTAACAAATGTCGGGCTGGGGCCGCTGGACGCAGGAGTGGTCTGATCGGAGTGAATTTGATGTAAGTTGGTACTATTCGATAGTTTATTGGCCAGCTATTTAAAATAAATGTGAAGAAAGTTTACAAAAAAAAATCTTAAGGTTCAGTTATGAGGTAAAAAGTATAATCAAATTACATCAGCATTAATCAATAACAGTGGCTGAATCTTGATCTGCATTCTAAAAGAGACATTTTGTAATATTTGCAAGTTAAATGTGTCTTAATTTTTCCGAACTTTATTTCTGTATTTATGTTTATCCTTTTTATAAGTCTATCTTAAGAGTCCGTCACGCTTTGGAAAACGAATAAACATAGCGGCCCAAATAAAAAAAACAATCGAAAGACAAAATTGTTTCCTGAGGCTGTTGTGTACCTAATAGTTTTTTCAAAAGTAATTTTTTATTGTTTAAATTTAAAGAGTCAACTGTATAAGAAATCGCCATATTTACAATTTATTTACTTAAATCAAAAATTGCTTATACGAGGGTAGAGGATCTAGCTATTAGCTTTGCAATGATACAAAAATTATATCGATTTGATAAAAATTAGATACTCAAAATTATATGCTAAAACCCGAACAATATTTTAAATTCTTCAACCAGTGTGTTTTACTCATAGGCCAATTAAATAGCGATTTTGGTCAACTTGCCTGAATTTATGATATACATAAGCTGGTTTGAGATATATAACAAAAATAAGTGACAGTATTTTTTTTCAACCCCCTGCCAGGGGTTAAAAAAGATAAAATTAATCAGTTTTTCAAGATAACTCAAAAGGGGTAAGAGGTAGAAAAAAGCTTTTTATAAGAGTTATAGAGCATAAAATTCTACATAAAAACGGTCTATTGACTTTTTCTTGGAGACTAGAAATAAGGGATGATTTCAAAAATTTTAAAAATTAGAAAAAGTAGAAAAATGAATGAATTTTATAATTTTTTTTTCAATCTACTCTAAAAAATTTCAGAGAAATAGATATATTTCTTAAATTTTTAATAGAAATGTTATAACAATTTCACAAAACTTTTCATTATTTTAAATACCTAATCAATCGAATGGCATAGAAAAAAATTGTTTTAGTGTTAAATCACAACAATTAACGATTAAAAAATTGAAATTGTTATAACTTTTTTATTAATTTAGAAATATATCTATTTCTCTGAAAAGAAAGTCTACAATATCAATGAGATGGGCTTAGAGACTGGTAATAGTCTAATTAAATCACAATTTTGGCCAACTTGCCTGAATTTTTGATATAAGTTAGCTTGACGTATACAATAATATTGTTATTATGACAGTAATTTTTAGAACAACTATACATATAGCTTGTCTTTAAAAAAGTACTTGCTTTAAGTTTAAATTTTTTTGATAACTACGATGTTTAATTTTTTATTAATTCCCACTAATATTACATTTTTACATACAAATCGTTTCTGAGTTAGTACAGGTTTTGATTTATGTCAAATAAAATCTCTAATATTTTGTAAAGACAAAAGGTGCATAATTTTAGCTGGGATAGCGACTGCAATGTGAATGCAAGTGAATGCAATATAAACAAAAATAAAAAGATAATTTGGATTAAAAAAATGAAATTGATGTTCGCGGAATGTCAGTCATTCAATTTTGCATTGCGAGGAATATTGTTTCTACAACTTCAACACTAACGGTGCAATAATTGTATCAATTCGAAGTTTATATAATTATTGAAGTAAAAATTGTAACGTTAGTGGATGGTGCGTCTGTTGAACACTTTGATGAAATCGAAATACCTTTATGGAGGTTGAGAGTATGTGCAAAGTCATCTGTCTAGTTTACTATTATCTCCATAAACCAGTTGAATGCATTTCACAACCGCTGTTTAACCTAAATCCATTAGAATAATTTAGATAAGGACGCAAATGGTAATGTAAACTTAATTGACTCATTTCCACTCCAGAGCCGTTCACAGGGACGTACTTAAACAGGATATTCAGAATAGTGATTCATAATTTAATGGAAACCCTACAACTTTTTTGTTTGTTACGATGAAATTTTAAGATGTGAACTCGTCCCAACTACGGTCGTGTTTCTAAAAAGTACGGGTCACTATATCCAACAATTACTACTCCACGAAATTTATTATTTCCCCCAGGTACCTATACTGGCGAAGATTTCCGGATTCGGAGTTTTTTATCCAGCATTAGACCCGTTTCAGCTGCAGTAGTTGGTGGTCAGTAGAGCATTTCTGATTCGGGTCGTTAGATAAGGCATCGGGAGCGTATTTGGTCACTCTAACGTTGCCAATTTCTCAAGGGACACTATTTCTAAGTTATCGAATGACGGTGGAATGTGTATTTGTCTCAGTTCGTTTCTTATTTATATTCTCTATAAAATATGTCGTAAATGTTTGATATTTTTCTGGATGATGTAACCCTTTGACGTGTGTATTGACTGATATTTGATACATGAATAAGGTAAGGATATAAAAATAGGCTGATGTCGTAAAAAATGTTTATAAAAGATGGATGTGGAAGTATATTGCTTTGATACATGGCACACTCCTCTGCACATGTCTTTCCAAGGACAGATCCATCATTTCCAATATTATATAAGCCCGAGAAGATGTTCTTTTTGAATATTAAGGGTATACATGGTGTGTTGATGAAATGAAAACTGACGTAGGATAAAAAAATCATTTTTTAATAAAAAGGAAATTGATAGAAAGAAATCGACAGATATGTGTGTATTGAGATCGAAGTCCATGAATTGTATTAGAAAACAGTATATTCCTTGTTAAACGGGTTATACTTCAATGAAACAATCTCACTATTGTGACCTTTAATATGAAAACAATATTCTGTGATGAGCTTTGGAATTGAAGTTGTATCCTGATGGGTTATTTCTTTAATTATCTATTTACCATTTGACCAGTATCATAACGAGTCTGGATTTCAAAAAGGTTTACTAATTAATTCTCGAATGGGAGTTTATAATCATCATTACACTTTAATTAATACTTGGGAACTTAGAAATGTTGTACGTTCGGAGAATGAATACCAGACACTGTCGCTCATGTACAAGGTAATCCAGTGGTTGGTTGTATAGAGTGACACTTAAGTTAGAAGAACAAGAAAGAAACACCAAAACTTCCAGGAAGGGTTTCAATAACAATAAAAACAAAACAAACAAACAAAATAACGACATAGCGGGCTCGAACAACATTATTAATTAATTTATTGACACGCGACAGCGTACCGAGATTCAGGGAAAGCGCGATCCATATCAAAATCTGGAATGACTTTATCCATTATTAAATTAACCCGAAACTCCTTCTGTTTTTTTCGGAGATCTCTCCTGAATTCGACACCTCGCTTCGACACGCCCATTTTTTGGGTCTAGACGTTTCTGTTCTTATCTTACTGGCAGGGACCCTTAATATCGAGACGTTTTGGCATAACTATGCCATGTTAATAGTTATCTAGTGGACTGAATTTACATTTATATAAATAATTCTGTGACTAACTGGACTTATAAGTAACCCTAGCCTTCCTCTAGTGACTCCGTGTAACAATAAGATACGGATTAGTCAATCTCATTTAATCTATTCGAATAGCTTGGAAGATCCAACTAAAAACCAACTATTTGATCTATTATTATTTTTCTAACAACTTCTAACAACTTATTCTTGGAATTCCTACGTTCTTTGGAATGCGCGTTATTAAAAATTAAATTAAATTAAATGTATCGGTGTCTTTGTTCTGTCCCAGCATAGGCTGCCGCCTTCCGGACGCAACAGATGACTGTCACATGGTAATACCTTTTTGAAGGAGTTACTTAACCCGAAGTGTTTTGGGGTGATCGGTTTGTAAATTTATTAGTCTCCGCTCTTCAGACCACCCTCTAAATACAAATATGACACCTTTACTACTTGACTCTCGTCTGTCCGTGGTTGTTCTTAGAAGGCCTAATAGAACTATTGAGCTTCAGTCTTTCCGAAAATCACCCCATAAATTACACGGATATGGCTTTTGTTACAAAGTGAAAAGTTGAAAATCGCAAAAACAGTCAACTTTTTGGTATTTATTTTATGTTAATTGTCTTGTGGAGGCAATTAATGAAGCTAGACGTTAGTACTTTGTTGAAAAAAGTTGAAAAATTCATTATTTTGCAAATAACTTTGTATAACATCTTTCTGCTGAAGTAACCAAACGGAATGTTTCCATTTATCTCGAAACGTGTAGGTTTAAATAAATTTCTTAATCAATTAACCAAATATAATTAAAATACTCCACCTTGTACATAAAAAAACCGTTTGGGCAATACGTCGATGTGAGGTGCGTCAGTTTCGCTCCCTATGATTAAAAGTTTTTCTATTACCCTCCTTCCTGCTAGATTTATGACAGGAGCCGAGGATGGCACAAGGATTAAATTATAATTACCAAGATTAATAGCTTCTTATTAAACTAGCTCCTGTAAATTGATTCTGTGGCCATACTTCGATGAAATAATGACACCTGCTTGGTTATCGATTAAGTGACTTTGTCCACTTCTTATTGTAATATAAAAGTTTGTTATGCCATTGTAATTTCATGTGTGGAATGATGAGAATCCTAAAGAAACACGACAATAATGACATTCCCTGATAGCCACAGCAATCAATATCTTGTTTTCATCGCCTACTGAACCCAAAGTTCAAATCCGTGACACTGCTACGCAAACCGAAACATACAGACCAGAAAATAATTCTATTTTTCTCAAGAATGGCTTTCTGTGCCTTAACATGTTATTAGTCCAGTAGACAACGGTAAAAATAGGGTATTACCTCCGAATTCTTGACACACGCACTGATTTTCATGAAAATTGGTGAGTAAGCTCATTTCACCCTCCTTTACAAAAGTTACATATCCATAATGTGTGCTTATTGTTTTTGAGGGGTGAAAACTACCCCTTCTTGCAAAAAACGTAAAAACTATAGATTTAAGTGTTATGTCAATAGAATTAAGCATTATTTTATGTTTTGAATAATAATTTTTGATTTGTAACAACATTTCAGCCCTTAAAATCCACCGTTTATGAGGAGAAAAAAACAAAAATTAGTTTTCGCGGCTCTGAAATGTTTTGACGGAGCAATAATGAAGAATTGAATATTTTTTGATGTTTATGAAATAATGCATGATTTATTGCAACGTTTCAACCCTTAAAAACAACTCTTAATGAGGAATTGAAGAATGTTTACCTGCTTTAAAACACAACGATACTTTACTATATTCAACGAGATTACTTAAAACTCGAAACTTAAATTATGTAATTATTGAAAGGGAAAATAAAAATTATTTGTGTATTATACAATTATACTTTATTATCAATAATTTACATATCATCTAAAGAACTATCATCACTGTCGACTTCCTCTGTTTGGTCCGTGATTGGAGGACAATTTTGGCAACTGTTCCCAGAACATGTTCCGCATGTCGCATTACAATAGAGTCCAACTTTACAGCAACTGCAAATCGCACCGCATCCTTTTTTGCAATTGCAAAATATCATTTTTAAAAGTTCTTCGGCTGCAGGCTGGTTGAACATTTTGATTGACTGGAGAGAATTTTCATTTTTAATCCATCCCCAATCAGTTGGATTAATGCTATCATTACCAAGCCACACCTGAGTTTGTAAAAAAACTCTCTTAATGTGTTGGTTCAGAGCATCAACTTTGGGGACAATAGATGATAGTTTCACAGCCGTTTTCTTGTTAGTAGCCTTAACGAAGGACTCGAACCGCAAGCGCTCCAGAACAGTTAAGCCATTTACACGATCCGACAATTTTCACTGAATAATACAATTTGTTTTTTCACGATAAATTTTTTAATTTTTATTTTTAATATTTTTCATCGCTCCAAAAAGCAATTTGCAGGGAATTGCAAGAGCTACAAATCAACCTATATAGTTGAAGGGTCTTGAACTCTTCGTTTTCGAGATTTTTAGGTTTTAAGGGCTCAAAGAAGGTGGTCCTTACACACAAATGCAAACTAAAAAACTTAATATCTCAGTTAAATTTTGCTTTACAGAAAAATTGAGAGAACAAAAATATTTAAAAAAATATTTTGAACTCTTGCATTTTTCACGTATCTTTAGTTTTTGAGTTAGTTCGAAAAAGAGGAAATTTTTTAAAAATAAAAAAAAATTTCATTATTTCAAACTTTTTTTAAATTTAGGCATTCTAAACCGATCAAACTTGCAGAGCCTATTATTAGTACCTAAATAAAGTCAACTGTACATGGATTATGCTGTTTCTATTTTTATGGTTCAGCCATAGATTTTAAATAGGTTTTTCCAAGCACTTTAAAAAAGGTTATATTAGTTCTTTCGCCATTATTTTACGGTAAAAGGTTCGATTTTACTTTCCGAAAAATAATCAATCACCTTTAGAGATTTATAACTCTGTTATTATTACATCTACGGTAATCGATGAAATGAATCGATTCGTTAGGATAGTAAAGAATTTTTCGGCAAAATCCAAAAACAGGTCAAATTTGTTTCTGAGGGGGACAACTTTTGGCTCAAAAAGCATACCAAAATCTCCAACCCCCTAAGTGGGGGTGCTATCCCCTAAATTTTTTCAAATGGGAATGGGGGTCAAGTGGGGGGTCATTAGAAAGGGCTTTTAATTCTCTATACATCGATTCTTACTTTTTGAAAATCGATTCATTATTTTAGAAAATATGCAGCTTTGAAAATACGAACAATATTTTTGACGAGAAATGCGAAAATCGATTTAATTTTACTTCAAAACTTACGGTATTAGTCAAGTAAATGCTGAAAATGTTGTCCGCCAACTTGCATACAATGATACAGGTTGTCTTCAAACCGTTGTCGAACATTCTGGAGCACTTGCGGTGTTACTTCGCGACATACATTAATGATTCGTCCTCGCAGATCTTCCAAGGTATCAGGTGGAGTGCTGTAAACTTTGCTTTTAATGTGCCCCCAGAGAAAGAAATCTAAAGGATTTAAGTCGGGTGACCGAGGGGGCCACTCAATTGCACCTCTTCGTCCTATCCAGCGTCCTGGAAACGTCTCATTTAGGTAATTGCGCACATTGAGCGAGTAATGTGGAGGAGCTCCGTCTTGCTGGAAAATCAGTTCGTGTTCATTGTAAGCAGGGTCGTCCTCTATGATATTTGTTAGAGCTGGGTCGATGACATTTTGTAGTAAATCCAAGTACATATCGCCTGTCAAATTTCCAGGAAGGAAAAAAGGACCTACAATGGAATTTCCAAAAATACCTGCCCATACATTCAACTTCTGGGGGTGTTGGGAGTGTGTCTCATGGAAAATCCTTGGATTGGTATCAGCCCAGTAACGACAATTATGGCGATTCACTAAACCATTCAAGAAGAACGTACACTCGTCCGAAAAACACACATTAAAGAGGAAATTATCGTTTATCGCTCGTTCAGTCATTATTTCGCAAAATTGCAAACG
Organism: Anoplophora glabripennis; assembly: GCF_000390285.2. Classification (NCBI taxonomy): domain Eukaryota; kingdom Metazoa; phylum Arthropoda; class Insecta; order Coleoptera; family Cerambycidae; genus Anoplophora; species Anoplophora glabripennis. Next base: position 360,791 of record NW_019416421.1, read on the forward strand.
ACGATCAAAATCGTCTTCATTTAGCTCTTGCACTAGCCGAATCTTATAAGGATGGAATTTGTATTTTTTTAATATTCGTTGGACACTTGTACGACTCACTCCTGTCGCAGTAGCCAATTGCATTGTACTCAGCGTACTATCCATTGCCACTTGCCCCAATACCGCTATTTCCGTAGGTTCATTTAGTACCGGATTTTCAACCTGCCTCTTTTTGTTATGAACGGAGCCAGTTTCGCGAAATTTGGCCACCAATTCGCGAACAATTTTTCCAGACGCATGTTTCTCAGGATGCCGTTGGTTGAACAGTTCGGCGACCCGATTTCCGCATTCATTGTTTTTGAAAAAAAGCTCAATAATTTCTACTCTTTCTGGAATTGAGTACACCATAATTAATCAATTTAAAAGACTCGGCAGTATTGGTACTCTTCAACTACAAGTCACAAGACAGTTATCTAGCAACTTCTTGTGGCCTATCTAAATACGAAACAAAAAGCGGACAATTTTTTGCTCACCAAAATCAGGCTAAAGAATTCGCAAATCAGAAAAAAAAAACAGCGAATTCTTTTGAAGGAATTTACCAAGCTAATACCGTAAGTTTTGAAGTAAAATTAAATCGATTTTCGCATTTCTCGTCAAAAATATTGTTCGTATTTTCAAAGCTGCATATTTTCTAAAATAATGGATCGATTTTCAAAAAGTAAGAATCGATGTATAGAGAATTAAAAGCCCTTTCTAATGACCCCCATTCCCATTTAAAAAAATTTGGGGGATGGCACCCCCACTTAGGGGGTTGAAGATTTTGATACCTGTTTTTGGATTATGCCGAAAAGTTCATTACTACCCTGTAATGCCTTCCGGTACGTTTTCGATGGGCTACCCTGTATAGGTTTTTCGATAAACCGCAAGGTTTTCGAGTAATTTATCAAAAATGGTTGAAAAACATGCACTTTTTAGATGAAAATTCAACATTTTTAATCGCAAAAAAACGTGATAGAACATTTTTTGCTTAGTATTCATCCCTCTATTGATTTTTGCAATTAAAATGGGTGCCCCCAGGGTGAAAGCACATATCGGCACTGTGTAACTTTTGTTTCTTGAGCAATTTTCTACTTACTGTTAAAATTTAACGTCAATCGGTGCATGTGTCAAGAATTCGGACCTAAAAACCGTCATATACTGAGCTATATTGGGACCATTGGATGTTGTATTTCCAAATAAATACATACATAAGTAAATGTTTCTTTAGATTTTACACAAAATAGACACCGTATCCTCTATTGATTGCTTTCTGGAAAATGGAAAAACACACTTTACCCTTACGTGTCTGGTGGTCGCTTCACAAGAGTTACACTGCACGTCTTGCTGGAATAGGCAGTCCCGTTTGTAACTAAGTGAACGTAGATTATTGCCCGGGAAGTGTTGAGTTCCCCGAGGAACGCGTTTGCACGAAACCGGTCGAAAAGGAGATGTTTCCTTAGTGCACGAGAACTGGGACCGTTAACTGATTTTTTGCGTGTTTGTGCTACATTTGAGAATTGATTTGCCCTTTTTTACTAGTTCCCCCCAATAACTATCCTCCGCTGTCCGGACAAAGAAAATAAACAAGAGACGACCTAGTGCTAAAATTAAAAAAGTTTTTTTTCCTTAAGAAGTTCATATTTTGAAAATGTAAGTAGCTTAATTGTTAATTCATATTGCCTTTTATTAAATCGAATTACTTACAGAGACTACATTTTTTTATTTGATAAAAAATCTCGAAAGAAATAGGGAACGTGAAAGAAGCTCCATATATATAATTACTTGGAGGGTTAAATTCCCCTAAAAAAAAGGAACTGTAATCTTTTCCCTGCTAAATAGGACAGACTGCATTGTTACAAATGGCGGCAAATCCTGCTCTCCTTCATTAAAAATTAAATCCGCCGGCAAAAAGTACAATTCCTGAATTACTTATATAATAAATCTCTGCTTGTGCTTCGCCGAAGAAAATGGAAAAATATTCCAGCCACTCCAGACTGCCTAATTTCGTGAGCTGGATAAAAAATAATCTCCACAGATGTCGTACTATTTGCTTTCGCCGGGAGTCTGTGTTGAATTTTAATGGAAAAATGGGATCCGGGCATAAAACGTGGGCCAACATAAATAAAAAATTATAAGCGTAACGTCGTCGTTGCATGAAAACATTCAACGTGAGTGAATTTCAACCCTACTCGTGATGTATTGTGCAGGGATGGGTGTAACGTGTAAACAGATAGAAGTTGGTGGAATTAAATCTTGTTGAACGTTAAATGTTTACAATTTTATTTACCTCCACCACGGGGGAGCCGTTGAAAGTGAGGCCTTTTGTTTTAACTGTTGTATTTAGATTAAAAGCAAACAATTTTTCCGAAAACTTTCACTAAAAGTTGACTTTTACATGATATTTATCAAGTACCAAAGCAACAGTTTTTTGTTTACAACACCTAAAAGTCTTTTACATCCAGGATGTAAGACATCAATCAATCAATTGTAGATGATAGAATCAGTTCAGACTATTTATTATAATCAACAAATACATACATTTTAACAATCAATTAATAACATAAGTCAACATTTGATCTAGAGACAATCGTCAGAAGTGACTATGGATTATAGGGTTTTTTTGGATCGCTGATCACGAATCGAAGGTCGATTAAGCTCCATCACATCAGGTTCAAAGTGATTTGAAGGTCAAATCAAGAAATGACCTCCAAAACATTCATGCTTATGTTTTAGAGGTCACTGAACCCAAATCCGAGGTTTGTTTACCCCTACGATACACCCTAGAGGTTATTCAAGATCATTCATGAAGTATTTTGGATAGAAAAGTTAAAATCAGTCTGAAAAATCTGAAAAAATTCGTCTGAATATTTTTGAGGTCACTGAACACGAATCCAAGCTTATTTGATAAAAATACTGATCAACTCAGGAACGTTATCCTTGTCATGGTATTGATTTTCGTATAACTGAAAAGACAGAGCATTAAACAAGATGAGGAAGGGCCAAGGCTAACACAAGCCACTTGCTTAACTGAAAAGACATAAAATGCTGAAGAATTTATGACTTAATGATATAATGCGTGCTTGACTTCTTTTGCTAATGCAACAACCTGAGGTTTCTAATTAAATTTTGAGTCAAGTAAATTTCTTGCGATTCATTTTGATCGTGTCAACGTATGGGATAGCCATATGCCAACTTTCTTAATCAGAATAGTAGAACGAAAGTATACCATCAGAAAAAGAGACTATATCTCCATACAAACGTGTAGATGGTTATACGTAGACAGATGTAAACTCTTTGAAGATCATTAATAACCTCCAGATCAACTCAGTGACCCCGAAAACACTTCAATACACCTTTTAAATTTGTTTACACAACTTTTTCTAAATTTAACCTTCAAATCACCTTAAACCTGACGTGATGGAGCTTAACCGGCCTCGGATTCGTGATGAGCGACCCAAAAAACCCCTTTATACCATAATCACTTCTGACGATTGTCCCTAGATCAAATAATCAAATAATCAATTTCTTTTAACGCTTAAATTTAAAGACGTAGTAATTGCACAATTGTGAAAACTGACTACTCGGATGGTAGTTGCTCACTGCAATAGTCTCTTGATTAAGGCGCTGGGTAAGTAATTACTGAAGAAGCAGATAGGTACTATTAACAAAATTCAATTTTCTTCTCATCTGATTCCTCAAGCAACCGTCGAACACCGCCAACTCCCATGTCTTTTAAGACTGGCGAAATCAGCTCCAGAATCAGCTAGAAGTGTAGTAGATGATTTTCGGATTCAAACATGTTGCAATTATTTTGGAGTATTTCTAATATTAATAACACCAATAACCTGATTAACATATCTTCCATTGACAAATCTAATAAAAAAAATATACGGTTGATAATGTACCCTGAATACTATATTTTCGGTATAATTTAATATGGGCCAAATTTGAAATGATGTATGTTCTTTGAGTGTGAGTTTTTGAATCTTGAATTTTTTCAACGAATCTTTATCTTCAATATCATCTATTGTTAAATTTAAAATATGCCAATATTACACTTTCAGACACATGTTTTATTTCCTAGAACCATGCCATTCCAATGAATCGATTTGCTGGAAATAAATCCAGAAATTGCACCTTTCGCTGCTGGAGATACTTCAGATGGTAGACTTTCTGACATATTTTATGTTTTTATTCAAATCCAATGATAAAATTATTGAATAAACTGCCACCAACTCAAGATTTATAAAAAAAGACGTGCTTTCTTAATAGAATTGTTGATTGTTTACAAAAGCTTATTTGTTACGGTGGTATCATTTACTGACGCGACAAAGAATATTTGACGTTAAAATATACGCAGTAAAAAGTAGATGATGTATGTACTTGTCAAAATTTTCGAAAAAGTATTGTATGACACTCGATTGCGAAATTCTTTTTATTTTCGAATGATATTTTTGCTCGCTATTGCTCCCAGAATAAACTTTCATTCTCGAATGCAAAAATAGCATGTCGCAATTTAGCGTCTAACAATAAAATGACTATTTGAATAATAAACCTATAATAAATCAAATTTAATTTATTTACATATTGACATTAACATTTACATTTATAGTAATAGACATTGCGTTTTTTGTTTTATCACATTTAACTTCCGTTAATTTAATAACAATCCTTATAACAGTTGCCATCATTTTCGGAACGCATAATTTCTGCTGAAGTTTGTGAAAAATTTGCACAAGTTACGGATGTCCCTTCTTGTAAGGAACAGCTATATTTTTTTTGGATTTTCCTTGCAATATCAAGTTTGTTAGATATAGACTTCTCAGCATAACTTACTTCTACAGTGGAGCTCTTCCATCCACCATGCCGTTTGATGGTTATAAGATCAGCACCTTTATTGGCCAATAAAGTCGTTGAAGTGCGCCTCATACAATGGCCAATATATGCTTCTGGATTTGCGATATTCAGGAATGAAGCAACTGTTAAGGGTACCTCTGCCAATGTGTTGATTCCAACAGGCTGAGAAGTACATTTTTCATTGATGTATCCTAAAAAGAATCTGTCTTGTGTTAGGCAAATTGGGCGCAGAGAAATATATTTTCTGCATATTTCAACAGCATTCACGCAAAATCCGTCTTCTATAATTGTAAATTTTCTTGAAATGCCCGTCTTGGTGTCAGGTATTGAAACAAGTAGATAACTGCCAACATCCTGTACGTCACTAATTTTCAAATTTCTCAATTCGCTGCATCGACAGGCACTAGAAACCCCCATTATTAGTGCAACCTAAAATAATTCAAAGTTCACTCCTACCTAACAACATGTAAAAGATAAAGAGATATTACTTTAATCATTAAATATTTTTTATCGGAAGCCCTACTCAAAAATTCTTCAATATGTGCTCCTTCCAATACTGCAGCTTTTTTTGCTTTGTATCCTCTCGATTCTTCAAATAAGCAGTAAGCTTGTTATATTTTGCAATATCTATATTTTTGTAGACCTTTGCAGTAGCCTTCAACATCGAATACTTCGACCACATAGATGAAATTGCATATTTTTTCTTCAAATTTAAAATATACGATAGCATGACTTCTTCATTTATTGTCATTACTCACCGTTTTTTCCTCCATTCGTTCAATTCGGCGAACACTTTTTCGTAATATTCCTGGATTTCGCTGTCAATAAATGGAAAATTGCTTCCTGAGTTTCTTCAAAAACAGACACAGGAACACAATTACTTTACCAAATTCAGGTAGATCTGTTTATTAAATAATTGATAATAAACTGGGTATCATAGCAACCAGTATAGGTATAACAAAACCTACTTACATTTTTTATTCAATGCTTTATCAGTATTCTTAGATCATGCCACCAAATGCTTCTCAAAATATGTGGCTTTCGACACCCTTGTCACGGTTATTTAGATATGATAAATAGCGCAACTGTTTAGTTTGCAAATTTACCAACGTTGCCTAATATTGTAAAATAATCTTTCTGGGCCAATATTCCACAGTCATATTTTTGGGTACAGACGTAACTATATTTCATAATTTAGCAGCTTAATTCGCGTAATTTACAGTTGTAGGTAATTTCAGTCGACGATTCCCAATGTCGCACCTGTACACAAATTTTCGTTATAATGCCGAGTCATCTAAGTTTAAAACATTGCAAATTCTGTTGTACCCATGCGACTCGTAAATTACAGACAATTCAAGGCATCATTAGTGATGCTGTTGCGAAATTAATAACCTAATAATTTACTCGGCGTCGTTCCTGTCTTGTAATGAGGCTTGTGCTGTTTTAAATGTCGCTATGCTCGCTGAAATTGATTTCAAAGGGAAAACGAGTGTATTAGCATTCACTTTCCTAGTTCCTGCAGAAAAAAGCCCTAGATTTCTTTCTTTCGGGCTATTAGTTTTCAGTTAAAATAGACTATTCTAATATATCTTCCTCAACAAGTCGTGTTTGTTGTCTTTATTGGACTGGTACGGAGGAATCTGCGCAAAGGACCCCGCACAAACCTTATGGGTTTAAGTTCCCAGTCGATTCGTCTGAATTTTTTATATGTTTTACTTGACACCCTCCTGATCAAAAGTGTTCCAAAGTCCGGAAATGAACAGTTTTCGAGATGGCGAGGACGCAAAGTCTCAAAAAATTGAATATTTCCATGAACATAAACATTACATGGAAACGAGCACTTTTGAAAATAATTATTATTCATTGACCCCTACAATTTCCTTTCGAGTTAACGTGAAAGAAGAGTTAGCATCAACTAACTATTCCATACGTTAAAGCTGCATTTGATGGAGTTATTAGATCGCTTGAAGTCAACTTTTGTCATAAGTCAAACTACGTACAAAAGCCCGTAAGAAACGCTTTGAATTTCTAATTGCCCTTCGACGCAGTTGCCGAGACGGCGGGCGCGAAGTCGCAGAAAAACGCTAATTGATGCTCTCAGAGAGCGCCTTTCGACTTTCCGACGCAGCTTAGGGCATTAGGGTGGCTCATTGGGGGTACATATGGTTCAGTGCTGCTTATCTAACAGCGATAGCTTTTTCGGATAGCAGTCGCTATACTTTCCGCGCTATTCTATTGCAGTGAAGCGTATTTATGCCACCGTTATCTTACTGCTGTAGTAAAATGCAAATATTTATGGGTCTGCGACATCTCTAGGTTGCATAATTGTTCGAAAACGTGATAGAATATGTAACTACAATTTACCAGTTTAAATTTTGATCACGGTCTCATCCTTCATATCTCAATATTAATGCATTTGCGTTAAGCTGAAATAACCATAAAGGTCATACCTTTGTAGCGTAGCTTATACAACCAATGCCCTTAACTCGAATCAGACTATCCCCAATTAGGACCGCCACAATGAACGGACCGGGTTCCGATCCGAATCAGTTAAGATGGACAGGCAGTTAATTCAGATTAAAGCACAAGGACTATTATAATAATAGTTCACGGACTGTCAACGCTTTACCTTATCGTCGCTTTATGTAATGTGTTTCGGTTGACAACCCCTGAATAGGTCCTGAATATTTCATGTGATGAAATATTAATGCAAGAAAAATCGAATCAATACATGAAAAAAAGACTATATTGGCGTAGCATTAACATAAAATGTATCGAGATGACATTTGATGTAATAATAATTCTGCTTTATATGAATATCATAAACAAGAATAACAAGTTCATGAGTTTCATATAACAGAAATAAATTTGGAAAGTATTTTTTTTATTACTTTACTTAAAATAATATGTTATTATTATTATTATTTCTTTTTGAAAGCTCAGGTAGGTATCTAAGCTGTAAAATTATATAACGATAATACAACACTACATGAATAGACCAACGAAACTATTGAGTCCAAATCTAGTGGCAGTGGGAAATATAATTTCCACCTCATTTTTTGTACAAAAAGTGTCATTATTCAATAGGAAACCAAGGGATTGCTGCTAAAAAACAATTAAAACTTATCTTATTTAAATCAATCTAAATATTCTAATTACGTCCACCGTAAAATCATAGTAGTGGGAGTGCGACAGTCTCCGCTTCCAGCTGTAACGCCCATACACCCGACCCCGCAGCCATACCCGAGGAGTATACAGAAAACGGACTCTTAAAAATTCCCAGGAAGGTATTATATTAAGAAAGAAAATTACTTTAGTTACATTGGCATAGTTACCTACTTAAATAATTTGCTACGCAACTTTCATTGACGTGCGTCAACTCAAACCCACATTATTAAGTAAATTCTATTTTTGGGGGAGTTAGAAACTTAAATGATACCCCTAGGGTGTTTTCGAACTATCCCGATTAGCGCCAGAGTTTATAGTATGTGTACAGGAAGAAACAAGCTCTGAATTATCCCCATTAGCAACATATTGATGTTGAGAGGTAATATTAGTTAACTAGACTCATATCACGCCTCTCAAGGACCAAGAGCAATTTGAGGATAACCTTCAACTCTATAATAATTACCTGTGATGATTGTGACTATAGGATGTAATTTAAATGCGTACAAATGTTTCAAACCGCTTAGTTTTCTAGATGTAAGACAAAGTTTTTTGAATAATATAATATTTACGCAAACACCTCTGAAGATTTTTTACGTAGACTGACGAAACTTTGTAATTTTTTAAATTCGATATTATCCTGATAACATCTTCCTTTTTTAATCAAAAATCAGCTTACTCTACATTTTTTTAAATTAAGTTAAACAATGTCCTTCGGTACCAGAAATCGAACATAAAAAAAGTGAATCAAACTCCTACCTTCTGATATTGCGGAGCTACATGCCCCAGCTAACATTTAATGACATCACAACAATAAAGCTTATTTTTAAGGTTGAAATTATGTAAGTAGCTCTTTACAACTAACAAAATAGGGTGTGCAGAAAGCATTATATACAAATTGTCCCAAGGTCAGGCAAAAACCGCTCGGGAATTCACTCTTTTTACAATATATAGAGCTTATTTTCACGATAATTTTAAAAAAGAGAGAAATCACTTACGCCTCTTTGTTTCCAAGAGAGCTTTTTTTTATAACGTTAATTGTTCATTAACTATTGGACGTATCGGACCGGAATTTTACACACAATTAAAGACAATGTTAAACTTTTATTTTCAGAAAGTTTTACATAGATAGGTTTTATGATTCGACTGGAGTATTAATTAAATGAGTAATTCAGTGCTGGTCGGGGCATTAGCCCGCAGAGTAGTTGTTTCTAGCAATATCAATCGGCATTTTTTGTCTTTTACACATTCCATGATCTATACAGGGTGGTACAAAAGTATGGAAACCCCTAAATAACTCGTCAGGAGTGCATTTTCTTGAAAAATTATAAATACAAAAGTTTTAGGATTTTTCCCTGGCTATTCAATGACGCCCTTGTATTCGACCTTGACCTTGACCTTCAAGGTCATTTCAAGGTTAAAATTGATTTTTCAAATGGGAACCCCTGTTTTTTATTGCGGATTTGGAACGAGCAGGAAATTTTACGTCCATGATTGGTCTTGACCATGACTTTGACAATGACCTTCAAGGTCAAATGTGGGTCGACTTCCAAAAGTCACGGTACGGCAGAACTTTCGAAGAATGCATTTCGGGAAAAAATGTTTGAGACAAAACTGTAAGGATTTATCCCTGGCTATCTGATGGTGACCTTGGATTTGACCTTGACTTTGACATTCTAGGTCATTTGAAGGTCAAGTTAAGTTTTTTAAATGGAAACCCCTATTTTTTATTGCGGATTTGGAAAGAGCAAGGTCATTGTCAAAGTCATGGTTAAGACCAATTTTGGACGTAAAATTTCCTGCTCTCCAAATCCGCAATAAAAAATAGGGGTTCCCATTTTGACCTTGAAATGACCTCGAAGGTCAAGGTCAAGGTCGAATACAAGGGTGCCATTGAATAGCTAGGAAAAAATCCTAAAACTTTTGTATTTATCGTTTTTCAAGCAAATGTACTCCTGGCGAGTTATTTAGGGGTTTCCATACTTTTGTACCACCCTGTACCAATCTGTATGCGAAGTTTTTGAAATAACGGAACTAATAGTGAATGAATGAATTTTATTGAATGCCACACGCCACTATGCTTTCAAAATCTATTTCAGAATTCGTTCCTTTGTAACATATTCGAACATATTTTCAGACGCCTTGTAAATTTTGCCGTCAATCCCCTTCGATTTCCCGAATAGAATGGAGAGCTTCGTGAGAATCTCGCTTACAAATATTTTCCCTGTCTGCTACCTTTTTGTGTGTAATCCGTTAGTGCCTATTTTTACACTACGTAAATTTCTCCATCGGAAAATCAGATTCGGGTCTTTCATCCAGTTCAGCACGCGTTTGTTTACCTGCTGATTCAATCTCTAGAAGGAAAATCGTAAAACGTGGGGATTCGGCGAGTGTAGACTTGAAACGGTTCTGGCAAACGATCCCTGGAAATATGTAATTTCATCCCTTCTAGGAAACGCAGGAATATAAAACATGATTGGGAGCTGTATCAAGATAAGTTTTTATTGACGGTAAGACATGATTTCATGGAGTGAAAATGGTGGTACGTGATGACATACTTTAACGGTACGAGGATATGAGGGTTCCGGTGGATATTTTTGATCAGGAGAAAACGCAAAAACCTGACAGGAATTTGAATCATTTGTACGGGGTATCGGTGAGAGTAAAGATTTTGCCATTTTGGACTACATCAATGTTCGATATTTCAAAATATATTACAAATAAATCTAAATCCTTACGTAATTGGAAAAAAGGCAGAAATGCCTGAAAGACGTCCAACAATTACAAAATTTTCTTAATAAAAAAAGCTTTTTTTCGTTTTTTAATATTATCACGCTTATTGTTAGAGATGGACCCAACAAATCATATATGACTGTTCTCGGCAGGGAACGTTCTATCCAAATATGTAAAAATATACAGGGTGTTCTATTTAAATTAACAAGTTCATCCGCGGCCATTTTATTTGAATTTCATATATTTTTCTACTATCATTGTCAAAAACTTCATAAAAAATCGTGCAACTTTTGTATTTCACATTTTTTTATAACTCTTAAAACAAAAAAGTTAAAGGGGGGGGTCAAAATATAGAGAATCACCCTGTACCTATGTTTTCGAGCGACCTCTAAAAATAAATATCAAAGATCAAATAATTTTTTTTATTGAATTTGATGAACAAAAGAATATAAATAAATAAAGTAAATTACCTCGAGAAATTTTTTAAGTGTCTCGTGATTTATTTCTATTCTTTTGTTCATCAAATTCAATAAAAAAATTATTAGTTCGTTGGTATTTATTTTTAGAAGTCGCTCGAAAATATCTTAGGTAGGTACACTACTTTTAAAGTTAAAATAATTATCAGTGACCTTTAGAAACTAAAATATCGATTTGAAATTTTCAGAATAGAGATTGTTTTCAATCTAGAAAATGATAAAATAATGACAAAAAAAAATTTTAAAAAATTCAATTTTTGACGATTTTGGAAAGGACCCCGCACAAACCTTATGTGAAATTCCGTTCGGCCGATTTTAATGAAATTTTGGGAATAGGTTGTTTTGTTATGAGGAACAAAAGTCTTCATGGGCCCAAAGTTCGCTAATGGACAGTTTTCGAGATATTCGATGTTAAAAGTTGATAATGCGAATGCCTGTCAAGCACGTGTTTAAATGCTTATTAGTCGCGTAAAAGGTCCATGAAGCTTAAAAACTATATAATACGTATATATTCGTCTAGATGGTGTGTATCCATTCGTTTGTATGTGTGCGTGTGCGTGCGCGTGCGTGTTTGTGTAATTAAAGTACCCAAAGTGAATCTTTGGGTACTTTAATTACATATTTTTCAAATTCATAATTTGATTAAAAGTTCCTGTTTTAAGAGATTCATAATTACTAAAATTCGAGCTAAAATTTAAGAACAACACTACCTTCGTACTACAAAATCAATACATTTTATTTTATTTATTTAAAAAGTGGAAAACAATTGTCTTGAAACTTACTAATTTCACGATAATAGTTGTTTACATTTTTTCCGTAGGACAAGTCCGCCGCGTGCACACGTGGTTGCATCAGCTTTATAGCGCTGTTGTCACGTTGTGATGAAACTGCCCAAACTCGCTGCATTTTGGAAACTGTTAATCTTACGCCTCTGTAATATACAACTTTTTGTTCATTTATGATTACTCTGTCTCATGCTGAAGTTATGACAATCATACTTCTTACACCCTGTATAAGAACACAGTTGTTAGTGTTAATGGAAAAAATATACTCACAAAATGAATATATGACTAAGGAATAATTAGAGACAAAGAAAGTATCTAAGAAATTTATAATTTACGTAAATATAGTGCAAATGAACAGTTACAGAAAAATACCTACAAATAATTTAAACAAAATTACAGTAATGCATTATCAGTTTTATCTAAGAAATGTCTCGATATAAAAAAAATATCAGTAGAAATATTTTGAAAAATTTTGGTAAGAAAACATCCCCACAATAGAATGTACGATGAAACTATAAAGTTATTATCAATTTCAGTTGAGTCAATTAAATTATTAATATTTTTATAAATAAATTTAGTACCAGTATATTTTCCTATCACCGGGAATTAAGTTTTTAATTTTTTCTTAATTATATCTGTCTTATCTGTAATGTTCGGATAGAGCGTATGATTTCCATATCATATAAATTTAATATAATTTTCCGTAATTTCCGTATTAGCCTTCAACGTAACATTTATAAAAAAAATCATTCTGGAAATATTAAAAAAAAATTGACCATTTCTTAGGAGAAATTGCACGATTGAAGGTAAAAAGTTGCAAGTAATAAAAATCTCTTTATTGCATCCAAGTGGCTGACATTCTGGAACCTTAAGGAGGTATATCGGGGTCCGAGGGAAATGAGGAGCGCAGGGGGGTCCTATGCTTTTCTTATGGGAATAAAACCCGCTGCCAATTTGAAGAAATTAAATTCTATTGAAATTATTATTATGCGATAAACATTATCTATTATTTTAAATTATATTTAATGAACGCATAAAGACTATGTAGATGTGGCAACAGCGCTAATAATTGACTAGCAGTTGTACACATTGCGAACCTACAGACCTCGGACATCGGAGATATTGCGCGTCAAATTCGGGTAAAGATGCGTACGCGTTCAAAAATGTATTGTGTGTAAACTATGTACAATATAATTATTATATATAGCAAATATATCGTATTATCCTCGCGAAGATTTGTATCCTTTATTTAAAATCCGTAAATCATGTGAACTGGTAAAACAACGAGAATTATGTTAATTTAGTTCTAAAGAAATGAAATGACACTCGCGCCCATCTCTCGTCCAAGTCAAAGAAAATGTTGGATGCAATTTTGAAGGTTCTGTGATAGAAATTACATTATTACTCACTGTTCGTGTTTTTAATCTCTATTTTAGTAATGTTACAAAAGTTTTGCAACTATAACTAATTTTTTAGATATAAAGTTTGCTGAGAAATATTTATGTTCCTTTGTTATTCCGTACAAATGCTTTTATCTCAAGTATTACTAATTATATTAATCAAGTAAAGAAAACTTTATGTAACCCTAAATATTGCTGGGTAATGATTACGATGTTTTTATAAACCATTAAATATATTAAAAGGATTTATCAACTGTATTTTTTATTCCAATAAATATATCACAGCTTCCTAGTCTTTTTTAATTAATCTAGTTTTTTAAAAACATTACAAAAAATCATCTGTTGTGGATAATTTATTGTTGATAACAATGTACATGGGATTTAGGAAAAATGTATATGTTTGAAATCAATTTCGTTTTTATCAAGTCTTTCAAATGTATTCCCTCCTTGCTGTCAGCTGATTGCGACGTTGCCACATTAATCCTCAAGTCAGACAGAAATGCAATTATTGGTTTCTGTTTCTAATTAATACAGCTGTACTATGTTCAAAACTTACATTAGTTTTACATCAAAAATAAGATAATACTGTGTACTATCTATGGAAAAGTTTTGTTTCACAATTTCTACATTTTTTTCTCAGTTATGGGCAAAAAAAGAGCCGCACCGTCCATCTTCGCCATATAAACCTATGTTAAAATGAACAACTTTCAACAACAATATCTCAAAATCTAGATTTAAAAAAAATTCAAAAAAATATGACGCACAGAGGGAGCACTGGGTAATACGCTAGATAAATTTCAAATACATCTGTGCATTTGAGTAAACCCGATAAACCTCCTTAAGGGAGTTAAAATCTCAATAAAAGCACAGGAAAATGTTTTTTTCCACACTAATAACTAAGAACTAATGTAGATTTTAAGTTAAATCGGTTAGAAATCATAAAATCCCCGATTTAATACGTCATTTCAGTAACCAAATCGTAACAGTGTTATGACATTCAGACTGGAATCAAACAACCGAGAACGTCTATTTTACAGTCAATTACCCCCTCTGAATCCGGTTCGGGAAAAGCGGGGAATGGAGGCGTCGAAGCCCGTCTAAATTTCAAACTAATGTGAATCTGTATAAACGGAATCTGGCGATGGATAAGAACGACTAACGACCGAAGAAGTGGGAACGCTAAACGTAATGGCTAATTTAGCTGTAAGAAAAGACATTCCCGACTAATTTTCTTCTCGTTCCGAATTTGAATCGGTTTTAATAAAGTTTGGGAAATCCAATTTCGCGTAAAAAGATATGGATTTCAGGGAAAACGGGAGAAAGAAAATAATAATTCGCCTTTGCGGCCGTCGTCTACCATTATTCCAACGCTGTGTTTATTAAAATAAATGAGATAAACTTTGAACAATCTAATTTCGACAAACATAGAAGTCAATATTTAATCTACGTAATATGTTACAGTCAGTACTAATTTCATAGTTTTGATAAGATTTTTCGTTAATACAGAAGACATACAACGACATTCTCCATTAAGGAAAAACAGTATACCGTTTCTTACAAAAAAAAAAAAAAAAACATAGAAATTGTCATACTTACTTTCATTTAAATAAATAGTAAGTTAATGTACAACAAAAATCTAAACAAATACCTACTTGGAAGCTTTAAGTTTTATATTTCAATATTCCTATATGTTATTAAGTATTAAATTTGGTACATGTTTTTGGATATTACTGTAGAATATAGTACACGGAACAAAGTTATATTAAAAATCTATACAATTGTGGTGGCCCTATAGACTGTAATTTGTATAGAGAATACCACTAACTGCAATTTGTGTCAGGCATTACCAGCAAATTGTACATAGGTACAAATTTAAAATTATGTAATCAATTTTACTATAATTTTGTTAATTATATTCATTTCTATTTTCCAACAGTCTACATGTTATTGCGTTAAATAAATGCTAATAAAAGTGGCATCACTCTTTAAGCATCTACATTTTAATAAAGAGCTAGTGTCGTGGAATTTAAAGCGAATTTGCCTATGTTTCCAATACCCTCAGCAATACAGTCAAAATAAGTGTGATTCTACAATAAAAAACTCCGGAACCAAAAAAGAAAATTTGCGGAAAATTGAAAAAATCGCGGATCTTTCGAAAAATTCACGCGGAGCTCCGCAGACGGCACACGATCAACACGGCAGGCTAGCGAATAAGCGCTGTACGTCTCTATTATCGGCATATACAAAATCGCCGATGTTTCCAAAATTCGACTATTCGAAATTCGAAAAATGTTTGACTCACTTTCGGAAAATCAATATTGCTTTCACATACAACCTTCGACAAGACCTTTAGGTCCATATTAACGTTGTCTAATTTCAGACTTCTAACTTCACATAGACAACCGTATTAGCCAGAAACGCCGTCATCCCCAACTGGAATGAGATGACACTAAACCGGGCCACGTCGGCGAGTGGACACGCACCCTGGTCGTTTGCAGTTATTTAACCAGGACGTAGGTGCCTGGTCAAAGTGTGAACTCGACAAACAAATGAATTCGCATTTGAAACCGCTGCATTTCTGTACTATTATACTAAACCATAAGTAAATTACACAGGGTGTTTGTAAATAAGTGCGAAATATTTTCGGGGGTGGTTACCGAAGTTATTTTGTGAAAAAAAGTTCATATAAACGTAGGTCGAAATATGCTTCGTTTTTGAGATATAGTGTTTAAATTTTAATTTTGTATTTATTTTTATTATTATTTCAGAGTTTTAAAGATATTGACTCGAAATTTGAAAAACGCTTTGGAGGCAGTGCAGTCATGCGAGAATGCCACAACCTTTTTTTAATAAAAAAAAGGTACGCCACTGACTTTTTCCCGTTTTGATATTTTTTTAGAAATCCGTCATCAGTTCTGAATGAAATTGGTCTCTTCAATTTTTTTCGTAGGATGCACCGTTTTTTGAGCAAACAAATAATGAAAAAATGCTAATTTGACATTGATGAGATGGTTATATTTTATTTAGAAATATTGACAGCAACCTACTAGATAATGTATCAATAGAAATTAAAAATACACAACTTGCAATAAAATATGTTTTATTTTTCTCCTCAAAAATGGTACATCCAACTAAAAAAATTGGGGACCAATTTCATTCAGAATTGATAGCGGATTTAAAAAAAAATATATCAAAACGGGAAAAGTCAGTAGCGTACCATTTTTGGCATTGTGGAATCGAGCAAAATCCGCATCCTGGCGCCCAACGTGGGGCCACGATCGAGGACCCACAACCGACTTATTTGATACCGCAACACTGGAAACGACCATCAGCATAACACATACTTTCACTGCATTTTTTGTAGACTAAGTTGTATACTAAGATCCTCATTGTGACTGTATCGTTAATTATGTTCAATTTCCGTCAATGAAGTGTCCGAAATTTGAAACATAAACCCTTCGCTCACGTAATAAAATGTTTCATTCGATTTTACAGCAACGTGTCAATTTAGCGCGATAAAATTATTTTAAATGTCGAAATGCGTTTAAAACATAGGACGTATTCAATTATGCCTTATTTGATTTCATAAAATCATTAGTACGTGTAAATGTTAACATAAATGATTAAAAATATATTTAATAATTGTAAACGTTCCTCAAGTGTTCTCTCTTGCGTATAAATATGAAAATTGTCTGCACCGAAACCCATTACACTAAAACATTAAGTCAGTGAAGCGCTGAAATTCCCTTTATATTCAGTATACAGCAATACGTAATCCAAATACATCACCTATACGGCGGATTCCACGATTATGTGGGCGATAAAGCACATTAAACTGAATATTTTATTTCCAAAAGGAAATTTATATTTACTGCAGCAGCAGCCGAGCAGTCTAGACCGAAGAACGATTCTGTGTGCGCCGAGCTCCGTTAAATTTTGAAATATTTAGCGTCGGATTAACGCGTTACGATCGTGTAATGATGTGTGCCCTAACAGAAGCAGCTGTTGGAAAAACTAGGATCTACATCGTTTTTCCATCAGGCGTTCCGCTTAGAACAAGTGTGTTTTCGACGCTAGATAACAAACATTTATTTATTGGCTCGTCGATCTATTTAATCTAAAATGTCCCACCACGAACTCCATCGATGGATATCTGGGAAACCGCTAGAAGGATTTTTTTGAAATTGTGATGGTGTGATACGGACCGTCGAGCCTACCAAGCTAAAATATTTTCAAGGTCAACATACTTCCGGTTATACCGGAAGTCGATACCAACTTTCTTATTTTAAATGGAACCCCCTGTATATTATTACATTTTTGGAAAGAGCATCTATTTTTATGTTGAAAACATATAACACACTCCATATTTAGGATTGACCGTTTCCGAGATATTTTGATTTTTAAAATATCGAATATGAAGTTCATGAAATTGTGTAAAACTTGAAATTTTTAAAAGGAAATCCCTATTTTTTTTAACGCATTCGCATTCTATACCACTGGGTTTAGGTATAGGGAAACTTTAACAAAGTTACACTTAATTTTAGTGCACAATGCGAATACATTAAAAAAACCGCGAAAAAATTAGCGGTTTCGATTAAAAAATTTCGAGTTTTCCAAAATTTCTGAACTTCATATTCGATATTTTTTTTGACCACCCTGTATAAAAACTGGACAAATATTCATGTCAAATTCAATAAATTAGGTCTTCCTCTACAAAATGTCCAATTTGCACAAAAAAAAATAAATCTTTGTTTCCGGGAAAACTAAATTTTGCTGACGGTCTGCATCTGTCAATTTTTGCTTAAAAATCAAAATATCTTGGAAACGGAAAATCCTAAGTATGGAGTGTGCTACATGTTTTTAACTTAAAAATAGATGCTCTTTCCAAAAATGCAATAATATACAGGGGGTTACATTTAAAATAAGAAAGTTGGTATCGAGTACGATGACCTTGAAGATATTTTAGCATCTATTTTGTTGTACAGAATAATCCTAAATATTATGCAGAATAAGAATCCGAGTTTGCCTATTCCAAAAAACTATTGCTAAATTTAGGGGAACAACAAACATACAAAAAGAACGAAAAATGACCCGTTTTCGTACTTTTCCCTGTAACATTGAAAGTAAGCCCTAAATAAAAAAAGTTATTATTTATTTTTTGTTTATTTGACGATTTTCTATAGTCACAACAACTGCGAGCAATTTTTGGGTATGTAACATAAGAAAAATTCTAAATGGTTATAAAAGTGTAAAAGTAGGTATTTTTAGTATTGATCATTGTTTATTATGACAACAAATATCTCTAAAAAAATGTGTGCCATTTCTAAACCTTAATTTAAACCCACGGTACACGATAAACTTTTTCAAATTGTCTTAATAATCCTGTCAATCGAAAACCACGCGATCGATCGTTGCAAAATTTTTAGGGTAGAATTGACATATATTTTACTATTTATTCAGAAAGTTTCATCGATATTTATAAATATTTACTTATTTCAAAAATTGCTCCAAATATACATATGATTTTCTACTATTTTTCGCCCATTGTTTATGCAAAATTCAACTTTTTTGATTTGCAGTTGTTATAACTTTATAGAAAATCGTCAAATAAACAAAAAATAAAGAATGACTTTTTTATTTAGGGCTTACTTTCAAGGTTACAGTCGAACTATGTCGAAAAACGGGTCATTTTTCGTTCTTTTTGTATATTTGTTGTTCCCCTGAATTTAGCAATGGTTTTTTGGAATAGGCAAACTCGGATTTTTATTCTGCATAATATTTGGGATTTTTTATACAACAAAAAAGATGACTTCAAAGACAAATGCCAAAGCCTACTTTTACTGCCCTACTACCTGGACTATTAGTATATTCTGCTACCAAATTAAAGTATAAATGATATCTAGACAGCACACGTATTTAATGATTTGAAGATGCAAATCTTACTTCAATTTAAATCTTTCTATTTATACACGTTTGTTGATTGAGGCAAAGGCTCCTAACTTCGTCTCCTATTGACACTAGCTACGGCGCTTTATATAATGGTCCAACAACTAGATTTGCAGACGTAGCCTCAATTTAAATACGACTATTTACTCCACCTCAAATAACCCGCATAGGGCATCTTCTCGTGGTAGATTACGGTCCTTCGTCTGCGCCCTACATAGCCGCTATTCTTGGCCATACAATTTAGATCTAGTCACAAGTTGGTATTTCCAGACTGGTTGAAATAAATGTAGATTTGAAAGTGAAAATAATTTGAAATGCTTAGAGCTTTTTTCACGTATTCATACTTGTTTTCGAACCAAATAAAAGTTTCGGCCTCGAACCAGACTCTAAAAGGAAAGTCAAATACTCTTCTCAAATAAAACTGGAAATAACGAATAACCTCGGGCTAGCAAGAAACTGTTCTGGATACAGACGGATATAATATAACTTTTCTATTAAATCTATGAGAGTCGCTGAATTTTTTTCATCTCTTGAATCGGTTGACTAGACCGAACGGCTCTGCTTGTTCCGAAATTACGTCTGCAACTATAAAAAATAGATCGTCATTTGTTTGATATATGTCCTAAGTTGTCCTAGAAAACATAAGCATATATTTGGATTGATAAAGCTGGTACTTAGAGAAATGTTTATGTTTAGTCTCGGACACTAGGTTCTCGGAAAGTGGTTTGTGGGGTATGGAGTTTTGTTTGTCTAAGAGTTTACGGAAAATAGGATAAAGCAGACGTAACAAATGTCTCGGTTGAATGTTTTGGAAATGAATATAACACTGCAAAAAAATTATTCGATACTTTTTCATGTGATATCTACCTATAACGTTCTTAGAGACAAAAAATAAATGTAGATAGATAAATTTCGTGAAATATTGTTTTTATTGTAAGTACAAGACATCACAAAAGAAAAACCGAAATGGAAAAAAATATGGTTTATAAAAATTTGCTGTATCTGTTTCATTGTGTCCCAATAATTTTCATATAGTTCCACAAGAAAAGTGTTACTGTTATTGCAGTAAAATTTAATATTTTATAATTGAATTCTACAATCTCTGTATTGTGAAAATTTCTACAAAAACATATTTTAGCAGATTTTTATTTTAGAAAGGTGTAAGAAGTTTGATTGCCATTATCTCAGCATAAGATAAGAGTAATCATAAATGAACAAAAAAGTTCTATATTACAGGGCCGTAAGATTAACAGTTTTCAAAATACAGCAAGTATTAGGGAATTTCATCACAACGTGACAACAGCGCTTGACCTAACACTACACAGCTGGTGCATACCACGTGTGCACGCGGCAGACTTGTCCTACGGAAAAAATGTAAACAACTATTGTTGTAAAACATTTAGTAAATGTGAACACAATTGTTGTGCAGTTTTTAAATAAATAAAATAAAATGTTTCGACTTTTTAGTACGAAGATAATGTTGTGTACCCACAGATTCACGTAGTCCAAATAATCATACATACTAAAAAATATTATATTTGTTTCAAAAATTGAAAATGTACATTATGGTGTTCAAATTTATTGTTATTTCTTGGTCTTGGTACTTGTTAACAAAAAAATCTTAGCGGTGTGATTTTTATAGATAGATGGAGATAGATCTAAGAAACATTATTACATTCTGTTGCTAACTGCACTTGAATAGACGTTGTTTTTTTATTCCAGAATTGTACTATTTTTTGTGTATACATACTTAAATGTGTTCCTTTTACAACCCCTACTAATATAATTGTTCAAGTAACGCTTAAAGTGGTATAATTTTTTTTAATTGTGAAAGTCAACTTCTATAAAATTCGTAAACATTTACAAAACCGTTTTAAATTTTACAATGAAGAAATTTTAAAAAATCTATGAAATTTTAAGACAATATTTTTAGTAAAATTGAATATATTTTACAAAACGGTAGTAAAATTAAATACATTTCAGATCATATGTGACATAAATTATAGTTAGTCATATACCTATAAATTATTCTCAATAGTATAATTGGGTAAATTTTGAAAATACTTTTTTTTTCTTGGGGAATTAATAATATTAAATTTATTAAAATGTAGACTGAATACATTCATTCGGTAAATATGCTCGGGCAATTTTAAGGTTCCTGCAACCTTCTTATTAATTTTATGCACAAATTCCCAGACACAAAGTTTCGTCATCCCCAAATCGACGCAAAATCGTATAGATGTGAAATGCGGCGGAAAACTTTCAAATAAGTGACAACAAAACACTTTAATAGAAAAATTGACAGTTTTAAAGTGCTCCATCTTCGGTGCAACCTACGATATCCTCCCTGACATAGATTGATTATTGACCTATAGAAACTTATATCAACCCGTCAAAACTTAAGCTAAAATTTACTTACTACGTTTACTATAATGGTTTCCACATACAGTCTTTTGTTTATTAAAAGTACTTTTTTGTTACGATGCAACTTTTCTTTGGTAAAATGTGTAAATTGAATTTTAATTATTGAATATAATAGACTTTTTTACATTAAAAAAAGTATTAAAACATTGTTATTAAATATTTCTTGATACGTATACGTTTTTCATAATATTACACAGAACTTTAACAATGAAGACACACAAACACGCTATACCGTCACTATACACTGAAATAAATAACTTAATAACATTTTCAAAAGATTTTATTGCACTCGCATACAACCCAGTTTCGGTGCTGATCTGTGATGGCGTAGACATGGGTATAAGTGCAGTTTAAACATTAATTATTACTAGAATTTATTTGATTTACATAAAAATACTTTCAGAATATCACTCATTACTCTATTTAGGCCAAGCAAATAAGATTTTTACTCGAAAAAAGTCCTATCCGCGAGATTATTGTAAAATTGTCTAAAGGAACATAATAAAAGACATCTCTAATCTCGTGAGTCAAAAACTTTTATTAGCTAACTTTTCTATTTAAACAAATAAGTGAGGAAAACAATTTTTTCACTTTGCAGGGAGAACCATCAATTTTAGCGAAAAGTGACTCACAGACAGCTTGTAGGGGCTAAAATTATTTACAAAATGTGACTTGTTAAATTAAAATCGGTTAATAAACAAAAAAGTTATTGCAAAAAAAACAAGAAATGTGCCCATTTTTTAATTTGTTTATAACTATCGCATTTATTGTTAAAATTTTATGTAACCTATGACAAGTTGAGGGTTTTGTCATACTTTAAAAGTGTGCCAAAAGTGGGCTCTGTAGGTGCAATAGTTTTCGCACAATTCAATTTGTTTATAACGGAGGCTCCAAATGTTATGAACTTTAAGCCTCTGTACAGGCGTTAATTTTCAACATGATTCTGAAAGCTTCATTGTAATCTTAAAGACGTAATTAAGCGACCTATTAAAAATATCACCGTTTTTTTGACATTAACATTCTCAAATTGTACATTAAAAAAACGTGCGTTTTTCGCTTATAGACAATTTGAAAAAAATTGTTGCTATTTATGCTACCTCACCGAAAATAGATGCAATAGATAGCTAGCAAAAAAATACAAATTTAAAAAAAAGCACCCTCTACGACCAACAGGAGCCAAGATAAGAATTTTTTAATCGTAGCGCAATTGTTTATAAATATTAAGACTTGAATTTTTCGCAAAATAAAGTTTACGACGTAAACTACGATTTTCCGTGAATTGCATTGAAAAATGTGGAAAATTAACGACTCACGCGCCCTTTAAAGAGAAGGTACTTGCTAAGTAAACTGTCCCGCGTGGTGTTGGGGGAAGCTCGTCCAAGCGAGTCGCGCGCGCGAGAAAAGTGAAATCCGAAGTTCAAATTGATGCGCGCTGTAAAATTTTGCAATATCTCGGCTTCTATTCATCGTAGAAACTTTTTTTTTTAAAACTGGGGTAGCTCGACGAAAAAATAATAATGGGCATATTTACGAATTCGTAAAATAGCCCTGAACCCCAGAAAAAATGCATATTTTATACTTAATTTTTTTTAATATACAAAAATGTCACAAAAATTATTGTTAAACGAAATTTTAATTAAAATTTCAAATTCGGAATTATTTTACTATTATTAAATAACTAAATGAAGCTATCGTTCATTTGAAAAGTTATTTTTTTTACATATTAAGCCAAAGTAAGCTTAATTTTTCAATATTTTGTTAATTATTTAATTACGATTTAAATGTAAAATTAAAGTAAAAGTTCACAAATTATTTTCGCTTATAAACAATTGTTTATAAGCGAAAAACGCACGGTTTTTTTGTGCACAATTTGAGAAAGTTAGTGTCAAAAAAACGGTGATATTTTTTAATAGGTCGCTTAATTACGTTTTTAAGATTACAATGACGCTTTCAGAATCATGTTTGATTGAAAATTAAAGCCTGTACAGAGGCTTAAAGTTCATAACTTTTGAAGCCTCCGTTATAAACAAATTGAATTGTGCGAAAACTATTGCACCTACAGCGCCCACTTTTGGCACACTTTTAAAGTATGACAAAACCCTCAACTTGTCATAGGTTTTATAAAATTTTAACAATAAATGCGATAGTTATAAACAAATTTGAAAATGGGCACTTTTCTTGTTTTTTGCAATAACTTTTTTGTTTATTAACCGATTTTAATTTAACAAGTCTCATTTTGTAGATAATTCTACTCCCTACAAGCTGTCTGAGAGTCACTTTTCGCTAAAATTGATGGTTCTCCCTGCAAAGTGAAAAAACTATTTTCCTCACTTATTTCTTTAAATAGAAAAGTTAGCTAATAAAAGCTTTTGACTCACGAGATGAGAGATGTCTTGTATTATGTTCCTTTAGACAATTTTACAATAATCTCGCGGATAGGACTATTTTCGAATTTCTCTTTTATTTTCGCTAATTTTCCTGGTGTAATTGTGCCTGGCGGACATTTACATGTAGACAAAATACTCGAAAACAGTTATGTAAATGTTTTATATGTAATAATTTTATTATTCGCCTCGGTTATTCCAAAATCATTCGGTACATAATCCCTCTACGGCGCCGGCGGTCCAACAGCTAGGCTTACGCCCCGTCAGAGCCGACTTTGCGAATTCCGTAGAAAATAAAGGAAGGAGCGGGACAGAGTGCGATCCCAGTCCAACTTTTAATTAAAACCAAAAATTCTGATGAAGCGCCTTCGTCCAGCTGAGTCCTGAGTGACACCTTTTTCCTGAATTTAAATGGGAATTAAATAAACTGGGAAAAGTTTTCTGCACCTAGCACCTAGCAGTGAGCATTCGGCGCCCGTGATACGCTTCGACTCCGAAGTATAAACACGTCCTGGACAGCGCCACGAGTAGGTTAATAAGCAGGTGCTTTTGTCAAAGGGAGATTGCAAAATTAATAACGTCAGGTAAACAGATTATCAACGAAGCGTGATTCTTAAAAAAGTCACACCGGATGGCCCTTTGTAAGGTCAGAAATTTTAGAGAAGTTGATTACGTATATTAAAAATAAGTGAACCGGAATGACTTTCCAACGTAACTCCAAGGAATCGAAACCCTTTTAGTCCAAGAGCTGGTAACGCATGTTTCATGAAGTGTTTGATGCATCTTAAAATTTTTTAATTCTAGTATCTATGGGATACCAAGCTGGAATGCCTGTGTTGGCTTGACCCAACCCGGGACACCTGGCACTGCGCATAATAGAAAGGTGTAATAAAATATAATCCAAAAAAAATGTTTGATTCAGAGGCCAACAAACGTTAATCAAAAGTTTAAATAATTTAACACATAAAATTTAATAAGGCAGACACTTTTGAGGGGGTTTACATTTAATTAATCCACCCCAAAGTTGTTTTTTAGAAAATACCATTTGAAGCGTTTGATTCACTCTGAAATTTTAATAGCCTCTTAATTAAATATTAAATAAATTATTAACAAAAAGCCAGACAGTTTTTCCGGAGTTTAATTACCGGCAAACATGAAAATTAGTCTTATTTAAAATAGAAAGAGATAGACTGCGCGTGGTTGGCGATCTGAGTGAGAGCACCGATTACCTCAGCAGCTACGCTTCTTATTGGTTATTGGTCACGTGTCCTTTACCAGCTGTACATTTAAAATTTATATTTTTGAATAGAAAAAAAAAAAAAATTATTTATGTAGACAACTTTTTTTTGTAAACTTTTAATTTCTCAAGATAGAAGGATAGTGCAATTATAAGCAATAATGAAACATTTGAATTTAAATCTTATCGAATTAAAAAAAAGGAGACTGTGAGGTTATTATTGAAAATTCCACGATTAGAATGTATAATCAATTTTATAGGTTTATTATCATAAAAAATATTTGTTACAAGTACGTTTCATAAAAATGTTTAGAAAAGTATCTTCAATTTTCCTCCTCATCACTACTGTCCTCTGATTCTTCTTCTGTAGAATCATCACTTGAAAGCATGTCTTGATCGTAAAAAATTTGTTCATTTTCTGAAAAAAATTAAAACATAATTAACATTATGACAAGATAACTGAGAAAAGAAAATTATTAGAAAATACAAACCTTCATTGTTAGGATTGTGTCCGGCAATTGAACCGGTTTTAATCGCATCCAAAACAGTTTGTGGCATACAATCACCCTCAAACCATTTAAACTCATATTTATCATCTATGTATTCCAACATCTTTGTTACCTGGAAGACACGGTTGGACTATAAAAGATGATAAATATGAGTTTAAATGGTTTGAGGGTGATTGTATGCCACAAACTGTTTTGGATGCGATTAAAACCGGTTCAATTGCCGGACACAATCCTAACAATGAAGGTTTGTATTTTCTAATAATTTTCTTTTCTCAGTTATCTTGTCATAATGTTAATTATGTTTTAATTTTTTTCAGAAAATGAACAAATTTTTTACGATCAAGACATGCTTTCAAGTGATGATTCTACAGAAGAAGAATCAGAGGACAGTAGTGATGAGGAGGAAAATTGAAGATACTTTTCTAAACATTTTTATGAAACGTACTTGTAACAAATATTTTTTATGATAATAAACCTATAAAATTGATTATACATTCTAATCGTGGAATTTTCAATAATAACCTCACAGTCTCCTTTTTTTTAATTCGATAAGATTTAAATTCAAATGTTTCATTATTGCTTAATTGCACTATCCTTCTATCTTGAGAAATTAAAAGTTTACAAAAAAAAGTTGCCTACATAAATAATTTTTTTTATTTCTATTCAAAAATATAAATTTTAAATGTACAGCTGGTAAAGGACACGTGACCAATAACCAATAAGAAGCGTAGCTGCTGAGGTAATCGGTGCTCTCACTCAGATCGCCAACCACGCGCAGTCTATCTCTTTCTATTTTAAATAAGACTAATTTTCATGTTTGCCGGTAATTAAACTCCGGAAAAACTGTCTGGCTTTTTGTTAATAATTTATTTAATATTTAATTAAGAGGCTATTAAAATTTCAGAGTGAATCAAACGCTTCAAATGGTATTTTCTAAAAAACAACTTTGGGGTAGATTAATTAAATGTAAACCCTCTCAAAAGTGTCTGCCTTATTAAATTTTATGTGTTAAATTATTTAAACTTGATTAACGTTTGTTGGCCTCTGAATTAAACATTTTTTTTGGATTATATTTTATTACACCTTTCTATTATACGCAGTGCCAGGTGTCCCGGGTTGGGTCAAGCCAACACAGGTCTTCCAGCTTGGTATCCCATAGATACTAGAATTAAAAAATTTTTTAGATGCATCAAACGCTTCATGAAACATGCGTTACCAGCTCTCCGACTATTTGAAACATTAATAGAAATACGAAAGCAGTAGGAGAATTCGATTTTTATAGGGTATCTCTTAATTCGACTGCTAAATTCTACAGGGTCTTCCTTGGTACAAATTAAAACACGAAGACGACGAAACACGACATTGTATGAATAGTCCAGTATACAACGGTAAAAATAGGGTATTACCTCCGAATTCTTGACACACGCACCGATTTTCATGAAAATTGGTGATTAAGCTCATTTCACCCTCCTTTACAAAAGTTACATATCCGCAATGTGTGCTTATTGTTTTTAGGGGGTGAAAACTACCACTTCTTGCAAAAAAACATAGATTTAAGTGTTATATCAATAGAATAAGCATTATTTTATGTTTTGAATAATAATTTTAGATTTGTAGTAACATTTCAACCCTTAAAATCCACCCTTATGAGGAACCCACATTATGAGGCAAAAAAAAATTTGTTTTCGCGGCTCTGAAATGGTTTGAAGGAGCAACCCTTAATGAGGAATTGAAGAATTTTTACGTGCTTCAAAACACTCAACGATACATTACTAAATTCAACGAGATTACTTAAACTCGAAAGTTAAATTACGTAATTAGTGAAAGGGAAAATAAAAATTATTTGTGTATTATACAATTATACTTTATTATCAAAAACTTACATATCATCTAAAGAACTATCATCACTGACGATTTCCTCTGTTTGATCCGTGATTGGAGGACAATTTTGGCAACTGTTCCCAGAACATGTTGCGCATATATCCATTACAATAGAGTCCAACTTTGCGGCAACTGCAAGTCGCACCGCATCATTCTTTGAAATTCCAAAATATCATTTTTAAAGGTTCTTCGGGTGCAGAATGGTTATTTTTAGGTTTTAAGGGCTCAAAGAAGGTGGTCCTTACACACAAATACAAACTAAAAAACGTTATATCTCAGTTAATTTTTTTTCACGTTTCTTGTTAAGTTTTTGAGTTATTTCGAAAAAAAGGAATTTTTTTAAAAAATTTAAAAAATTTTTCTTTCATTATTTCAATTTTTTTTAAATTTAGGCATTCTAAACCGGTCAAATTTGCAGAACCTATTATTAATACCTAAATAAAGTCAACTGTACATGGATTACGCTTAGTTTATATTTTTATGGTTGAGTCATAGATTTTATTGTTGATTTTTTCTCCGAAAAAATGAGATGACCATTTTATTTTAATCATAACTCCGCGAGTTTTTGGGCTACGAAATTTTTTCGAAAAGAATTTTAAAGGTCTTTCCAAGCACTTTAAAAAAGGTTATATTCATTTTCTTCGAAAAATTAGATCTTTCGCCATTATTTTACGGTAAGTTTCCGAAAAATAAACAACAATCACCTTTAGAGAGTGATAACTCGGTTATTATTACACCTACGGTAATCAACAAAAAATGAGTCGATTAATTATTTCAGAAGCTTTATTTTTGCTAGATATGGGATTTGCGATAAAACGTAAGGTTTTCGAGTTATTTATGAAGAAATGTTGAAAAACATGCAATTTTAGATGAAAAATCAACATTTTCAATCGCAAATTACTTCGAAAATATTAATTTTTGGAAAAAACGTTATAGAGCAAATTTTGCTTAGATTTCATCCCTCTATTGATTTTTGTGATTAAAATGAGTGCCTTCATTGCCACCTCCGAGAAGGGGTGGCATTCACCCCCAGGGTGAAAGCACACATCGGCACTGTGTAACTTTTGTTTCTTGAGCAATTTTCTACTTACTGTTAAAATTTCACGTCAATCGGTGCATATGTCAAGAATTCGGACATAAAAACCGTCATATACTGAGCTAGAATACTTATGGATTATTTTATCCCTTGGAATTTTCATCACTGGATTGCACCATGAATAGGTGAGTGGAACGCTAGAACTCAGGTCCAGGCTGAGAGCAGTGTGCTTGCAAAAAAATTGTGAAGAAAGTTTTTAATTATTACGATTATATTTATTGTTAAAATACAGGCTCTGTACAATGGAAAATGGCAATGATTTAAAATGTACTACACGCACTGGACAGGTTCCGTTCCTGGTTAATGAACGGTAGAGCATCAGAGTCCACATTCGATCACAGTCGTTGATGGGTCCGCAGAAGTCCTATAGCGAAGTCCGCCTTAGTTTGGACAATTAACCGCTTTGGATTTTACCCATCTTTGGATTGTTACCGATTCCTTAGTTTGAATTCTGTAAAGTTTGGAAAACTTTTTAATTTCCGAAATTACTCGAAAACCGTGCCTTTTAGCAAAAATTTTCAAGAGCAATAATTTATAGTACGCAGAAATAAATAACTACCTATTGATACTGGACGTCAAAATTTGCTCTTTTCAGCAATTTTAAAAATTTTTGAAAACTATTTTCAAAAAAATATTTTTATTAAATGCGCAATTGTAAAGTTACTTTTGTATTCACGAATATTTTTTAATTGCTAACGTTCTAAAAAACTGTATTCTTGAATATCTCTATCTGGAATACTTTGCGAACTCAAAATATTTCAATGTTAAAATAATACAGAATATTTTTAACGATAAGAACACATTTTTTAATTTGTACTTTATATAAATTTTTCAGATTTTACCAGTGTCGTAAAAAAGACGAGTGATCTCTAAAGAACCTATAAAAAACGACACCCCACTGACAAAATACAAAAATTTTAATTTAAAACTAAATAAAATGAACACTTTTATGACGTAAAATTCTGCAATCTATCTATTTACCTAAATATCTTGTACGAAAGAGATTTATTTCTAAATGAAACTTTAGTTACTGGAAAAAAATAATTCCCAACTGAATAAAACTACTCAGTGTCAAAGTTTTAAATGCTATAATAGCGAACAATTCTCGTCTTCTCTACAGGATTTGTTTTTATTAAAATCTCTTACCCGTTCTTCGCAGAAAATAATTCAAGCTCGAGTTGTGACGAAACAAACTTGTGTAAATTGCCAACTAACAAAATTCATTAAAATTTGTAATAAAAGGCCCCACGAACTATCTGAGTACCATAAAATTTTTATCTCCCATACACAGAGTCATAATGAAAACGGCGGTCCAAAGGATACTTGTATCTTTGCCCGGGCAAGCTAACGATTATTGCCCCGATGCCCAAAAGTCGGGAGAGGATGTCATCGTAGTGGAGAACTTTCCGGAATATGATGCTGTTATCCACATGCGTTGCTTCCACACCTAATTATTGTACAGGATGGTACGTCTATAAGTGTGCGATAGAGCTGTGATTAAAGAAAAAAATCGTAAGTTGGAAAAGTGCCTCAGTTAGAAATTGTAAATATTCTAGTTCTCTGGTAATTGTTAGAATGTAAATCGAAATACTATCAAGCATCATTAAAAGTTTAAGGGTATGAAAATGTCAGTCTGTAGAAAATGTATCTAACGAATCTAAGGAATGGAGGGGTACTCACAATTTTACATAGTCATAAATTAAAGAAAAAACTAAGTATAATCTATTTTCATTATAAAAACTCCTTGAGCTTTTGTAAAACAAATTGACTGGAAAGATTCACCAGAAAATCTACTCGCCCCTAAACAATTTGACGATACTAAACCTCCCGCGACATCAAAGCGAACTAGATTGGCTCGACTCCATTTGTCGCATTTCAATTTCGGCATAAAACAACGCGTCTCTCGCTCTCTGGCTCTGTTTGCTACACAGTCGAGAAAACTGGAACGGAGTAATTTCCCTAATTTAAATTATGTTATCATATATATTTCAAGTCTCGAATTTAATAACATGTGGAATCCTTTGAATAACTACAGTGAAGTGGTATAGGCGCAGATTCCTTTCGTTAGTGTGGGCGAAATTTATAATTGAAAGGATTTCACCCCACTTTACCAAAAACCCTTATTAGAATGTTTTAAATGAAGGTATTTGTAGAATTTCACTAATTACTAGTCAGTTTTAAGCCTCAATTTTGATTTATAAATGTCGGGGGAAGCCCCGCTAGTCTAAAAACTCGATTTCCTTTATACAGGGTGATTCACAAATGGTAACCAAAAATGAAACCTCGTATTCTTTGGTGTATTTCAAGCGGAGTCTTTCGTATAAAGTTTTTATCTAGGACGCTTTGTTGAAAAGATACAGGGTGTTCAAGAAATTTTTTTATTTTTTTAAATAATTTAAAAATTAGTAAGTGAAATAATTTGAAATTGGGCACACGTATTTATGTAAACATTGTCCAAAATCTGAGGGCTTTTCCTAAAATTTTCATGCCGCAGTGGCATATTATTCTAAATAAATAGTACGCCACTGCTTTACGGTAACAACCGTGATATTTTCGGATTCGTCTTTCAATTTTCTACAAACTACTCTCTTATGTTTTTCGAAAAAAAACTGATTTTCTAGTAAAACCTAAAAAT
Source organism: Anoplophora glabripennis (assembly GCF_000390285.2). Classification (NCBI taxonomy): domain Eukaryota; kingdom Metazoa; phylum Arthropoda; class Insecta; order Coleoptera; family Cerambycidae; genus Anoplophora; species Anoplophora glabripennis. The sequence continues at coordinate 392,337 of NW_019416421.1, forward strand.
GAACGAAGACATTTCGATAGCAAGCAACAATAAATTTCCAACAAATTACATTTTCGTTACTAAAAAGATGGTAGGCCTGTTTTCACGGAAATGGAGGTATTTTTGAGCATTTACTCAAATAAAATCATAAAAGGATGTCTAATATTATTTAATTTCTTTATTCGAATAAATAACCGAGTGATTAGTGCTGGTCATGTCATTTAAGAAAAAGTGTTTTCAGTGTTTTTTTTTAGTTTTACTCGAAAATCAGGCTCATTTCGAAAAACATAAGAGGGTAGTAATTTGTAGAAAATTGAAAGACGAGTCCGAAAATATCATGGTTGTTACCGTAAAGCAGTAGTGTACTATTTTATTTCGAAAAATATCACACCGATACCCTGTATCTCCGCCACTGGAGTATGTACATTTTAGGAAAAGCCCTCAGATTTTGGACAATGTTTACATAAATACATGCGCCCAATTTCAAATTATTTCACGTACTAGTCTTTAAATTATTTAAAAAAATTAAAAATATATTTTAAAGTTTAACACCCTGTATTTTTTTAACGAAACATCCTAGATAAAATCGAAAAACTCCCCTTAAAATTCACCAAAGAATACGAGGTTTCATTTTTGGTCACCGTTTGTGAATCACCCTGTATGAGAATTTATTATTGAATAACATATAGAAGATATGTAGGAGATTATTTTCAATGTTTCTGTCAAAAATGTATCAATTTCGATCACCCTGTTTTATAAATCTTACGGAACACAACGTATTCGTTCCGCCTATTATCTCTAATCTTTTGTGGAAGTTTGTGTCACTGAAACATTAGACGCTCCAATTCAGATGAGCTTGCGGTATTCTGGCAAAGTGCATTTTAAAATTACATGTGCAGCGTAAATCAAATCGTGAGTAATTTAAATGATATACGTTTTAATTTACTAATGTGTCAGTCCCACATTACAATATTTCAATTCCCCGGCTGTCGGAGGAAATTATTATATTGCGGTTGTGCGGCTAATTGTAAGTGTAACGCGCCTTCACCACAGTTCTGCAGACACTCGTAAACTACCCCAAATTTAACGGAATACTTGAAAGAGAAAATGAACGTTGAACACCTGCCTTGTACTTTGGGAATTTATCTTAACGTACAAAACTTAATGGATTACAAAATATTTTTGTGGACTGTATACTAACAATATTTATAATTATTTGTAATCTCGACGCTAACACTGACATATCGTGATATTTAGTAAACTCCCAAATTTATTCTCATAAATCGTATTAAATTTTCATAACGCAGATCCTCGTTAGGTTATATATTCAAAATGCCGAACGCTATCAAATTTTGNTTATGTCACACTTAATCAATGAATGTTTGGAAACATGGTCCATATCGAGAACACTCGTATCGCTAATAAGACTAGAATCTGAAGTAATCAATAAATCTATAAGGGTCTCAGAGTTGCCAACTTTGTGTGTAGGTTGTGATACAAGTTGATGTAAACTATATCGCTCAAGCAGGTTAAGTAATCTCTCGACATTAACATTATTACCATCTAGTAAATTAGCATTAAAGTCACCGCCAAATAGAATAAAGTCAAATCTTGGTATAAAATTAACTAATATGTTCTCTAAATGCTCTAAACAAATTGATAAGTTAATTGAGGGTGGTCTGCATACAGCACCTAGAAACTTTTACCTGATAGTTTTACACTTACCCAAATACTTTCCAAGGCACTGTCATTTAACTCAGGACAGTCCAGTATTTTAAATTTAATATCGCTTTTAATGAAAAAAGCTACCCTACCACCGCAGCTAGGATGGTCTTTGTGGACTAAATTATAGTTCTGTATATTTACTCTAGAGCTAGGGAAGGAGGGACTTTCAATAGATTCAAGCAACAATACATTTTGAACAAATTACATTTTCGTTGTTAAAAAGATGTCAGGCCTATGTTCGTGGAAATTGAGGTATTTTTGAGCATTTACTCGAATAAGAATGATCTTATTTAATGATAAAATTGTGACTAATGTTATTAATTTCTTTACTCGAATAAATAACCGAATGGTTAGTGCTTGCCATGTCATTTAAGTAAAAGTATTTTCAATGATACAACTCAAGAAGCCATCTATGGCATGGGGAATTATTCTTCTCCAAAATATTATGACAAATCAGCTGAGGAGTATGGGGAAGCGGTACAATTATGTGATGATCATTTAGAAGAACATTGTACCTACACTTATAAAACATAGTAAGCTTTTGTTAAATGTGACGTAACAACCAACATCATACATTGTTTCTGACAATCTCTTTGATTAATCAAGACCGAGTCCCACCAAATTACCTCGAAACGGAAACAAAGTCTTGCGAAAGCATCTCAAGACATTAAATGTGTCCTTTACGAGGCGACTAACTGCCGATAAAAATTCCCAACTTCATAAATTCCTTTACAATCGCAGACTCAGCTTATCACCCCGAAGGGTTACAACGTAACACGCCGCTAAATAGTGTTATCCCCGTTATCAGTTTGAAGAGAGAGAGATCATTGCGTCCTAATGACGGTCGAAGATGAAGCGCCAACGCAGATAAAGTTGTACCCTCCTAGGTTACAGCCGATACGTAGAGAAATTGTTTCACTAGCGGTTGTCAGAAAGTTTGTGTGTATGCGGGACATTACGCATATGATATGTAGGGTTTCTGTTTCAGAAGTTGGAATTAGTAAAGTTTGACGTTTCAATGTGAACGAAAAAATGATTTGAATGTTTCGCAGGAAAAGTTTCTGGGCAAAGTGAAAAATATGCCAGCTTAGAGGTGTCGATTGAATTGGAAAAAACAAATAATAACAGAACCCGCGTTCCAATCTTGGACTAAGGAGAAAAGTACTCCGCATTTTTCAGCCAATATAAAAAGAAATTGGCACAGTCTAGGATGTAGAAGAAAAGCGAAGTAAATTATATTAACTTTCGAGTACTTTGAGCACATCAACAAGAGTCAATAATTAGATGATGGTTATACTGAATTTGAATTCGTATGGAAATCAATTCTTATGAATGCAGTATTAAAGGAAATCTGTAGATTTACCAATTGTGTTGTTACACTACTGAACATGATACTACCAAATGTTTGTTTCCATCAGTTCAGTTCGCATACCTAAATGATTCGACATATCAAAAAAGTGGATTTGACTTTGTAGGAAAGGTCTTCTTGGGACTAGAATCAGGGTACTAAACAAATTGGATCTATTCTACGTGACTTATTCTTTAATAAAATAAAGCTATTATCTCATGAATTCATATCCATCAGTCTAGATCAGAAGTTGCTGTTTAAAAATCTAAGAAGCAAACTGTAGACTGTTTCTATTGGGTGTAATTTTAAGTGGTAGTCAGTTTTTTAGTGCGTATTCCCCAGGATAACAACCTGAAATATATTTTTTTACTCGAATAAACAGTTATAATTCATTTTTCAAACTGCATTTAAACTCATGTCTACCCAGGCACTGGACAGCTCCTGAACCCGATTTATATTCGTGCTTATCTTTTAAAACCAATTGTATGAAAATGATGAAGTGGTAGAAAGTGAAAATTTTATTGTATGTTATTTATTTGTGGCATAATTTTCATAAAAAATAATTCTAGACTGACCCTTTTGGCGCAAGAATATATTTCATTATTTATAATTTTTTCACAGGCAACAAAATACTCAAATAAATAAAGAAAAAAGTGGCAATTTTGTGAAGAAAACAGATTGTTTTTGTATGACTTTGCGACAAGTTATTTTAATGTCAATGCGGATGAAACGCAGAACATTAAAAAAAATTGTTTAAAAAAAAAATATTTTTTTGCTTAATTTATTAAATATTTGTTAACTAATATTGGTATGTCAACACGTAGACGTTACTAGTTATAAGTGAAACTCATTTATGTTCTGAAATATTTATTTTTGCTGTTTAAATGTAATAAAAAATAGATCAAAATACTAATCTGGTAGATTTGAAATATTTTAAAAATCATTTCAAGCTTTTAATAATAAGTATTTGTTACTATTTTCCAAAGCACTTTGTTTGGTCTGTGATTCGAATAGTGATCTAGTTTGGATGGAGTAAAATCACAAAAGAGAAATTAAAAATAAAATACTACGGGATTTTATAAAATAAACTTGTAATTTGTGTTTCCAAATGTTAAATGTAGTCTCCGTATAAATATAACGCCCATCCAAAGTTACATCCCATATATTGTCCATCCAATACATCCCCTGTGTATTTAGTGGATGAAATTTTAACAAGACACCCTATAATTATATCGATTTACACAAATTACTCAAACCGATTACAGCGGTGGAGCCCCGTCGGCATAAATTAAGTGATCTGCTAACCCCATCCGTAAAGGGATTGTTCCACAAGCTCCTTAGATAGGACAAAATGTCTTAACAACCGAACATCCCGATTAATAATCAATAATTCTTGGTTGGTTTCGACGTGCAGTTCCGAGAACCATGTGTATTTGACTTCCACGAAATTGATTTGTCTTGTGTTTGAAATTTAATTCGCTTCGAACAAGAGAAAGTGATATCTTATCTTCTTTGGCTTTTAGTTTTACTAGCTATGTCCTGTACAGATTTAGTTTCGCGCAAATCACTCCGTTTCAAAAATACAATACCTATGTACGTTTTCAGCCACGAAATTTGAATAATTCTAAATATTTCGAATTTTCACCCCCAAGAACGGCGGTGACAACATTTTTAAAATTATGGCGATGTTTCGCATGGNACATTAAAAAAAATTGTTTAAAAAAAAAATATTTTTTTGCTTAATTTATTAAATATTTGTTAACTAATATTGGTATGTCAACAGGTAGACGTTACTAGTTATAAGTGAAACTCATTTATGTTCTGAAATATTTATTTTTGCTGTTTAAATATAATAAAAAATAGATCAAAATACTAATCTGGTAGATTTGTTACTATTTTCCAAAGCACTTTGTTTGGTCTGTGATTCGAATAGTGATCTAGTTTGGATGAAGTAAAATCACAAAAGAGAAATTAAAAATAAAATACTACGGGATTTTATAAAATAAACTTGTAATTTGTGTTTCCAAATGTTAAATGTAGTCTCCGTATAAATATAACGCCCATCCAAAGTTACATCCCATATATTGTCCATCCAATACATCCCCTGTGTATTTAGTGGATGAAATTTTAACAAGACACCCTATAATTATATCGATTTACACAAATTACTCAAACCGATTACAGCGGTGGAGCCCCGTCGGCATAAATTAAGTGATCTGCTAACCCCATCCGTAAAGGGATTGTTCCACAAGCTCCTTAGATAGGACAAAATGTCTTAACAACCGAACATCCCGATTAATAATCAATAATTCTTGGTTGGTTTCGACGTGCAGTTCCGAGAACCATGTGTATTTGACTTCCACGAAATTGATTTGTCTTGTGTTTGAAATTTAATTCGCTTCGAACAAGAGAAAGTGATATCTTATCTTCTTTGGCTTTTAGTTTTACTAGCTATGTCCTGTACAGATTTAGTTTCGCGCAAATCACTCCGTTTCAAAAATACAATACCTATGTACGTTTTCAGCCACGAAATTTGAATAATTCTAAATATTTCGAATTTTCACCCCCAAGAACGGCGGTGACAACATTTTTAAAATTATGGCGATGTTTCGCATGGTACTAGCTATGGGGTTTCAATTTCATTAACCATTTTTATATTAAGTATGTAAAGAATATCTTTGCGAGCTATACAAAACGCTGTGCGAGTTACATATATTCGCTATATAAAAATTGTTTTAAAATAGCCACGATTGTGTTGTCGAAGCAAATTGATTCTTTATTACAGGACAAAGTAAAAAACAACAGAAACTAATAATAATACAGATAATGATAAAATATTAATACAATAACTAGACTAAATAAATAATACTGAAATGTAGATTAGAAAGAAACAAATACGTGTATAAATTACAGTAGCACATCTTATACGGTAACGTCACAATTATTTTTTAAATTATGTAATGGTACACCAATACTACAATTTAAAATATCACATAGATAACATACAGAGTTATAGTTGCGGCACATAACATGGAGAGGTGATTTCAATAAAATATTGGTGCGAGCAGTCTCATTGTAAAACGTACATGTCATACGATTATTAATTCTCGGCGCAAGAAAGTTAATTTGAGCAAGGAGGTTTGGTACATCAACGATACTGTGCAGTAGCATATATAAAACTTTTACGCTATACATCTTTTTTCTATGCAATAATGAAGTGAAATTCAATCTGTTTAATAGATGATTATACTCACAACCCCTCTCTGGATATCTATTGTCAAAGAATGCTAAAAATTTCTTCTGTACTCTATCAATCATATTAATGTAACATACATAGATGGGGTTCCACACTAACGAGCAGTATTCCAATTAGGAACGAATATAGTTTAATCAAAACATTGTTGTCACGGAACTCTTGACCCATTCTAAAGATAAAATCCAACATCCTGATGGATGATGAGACACTCAACTCAATATGTGAGGAAAAACTATGTTTATTGTCGAAAAGCACTCCCAGATCTTTAACTTCATCTACTCGTGTCAAAATTTCAGAGTCAATTCGGTAGTCATAAATAATTACATTGAATTAACGTAAGAATATAACGGTCTTGCACTTGGAGATGTTTAGACTGAGGTAATTTGACACGCACCAGTGAGTTAATTGTTCCAAATTCATTTGCAAACAGTCACAATCATCTTTTGATTCGATAGCCGAAAATATTTTCAAATCTTCAGCGAAAAATAACTTATCACACGTAATGAGTGAGCTCATTGATAAAAATAGAAAAAAAGCAATGGGCCTAGATTGGAGCCTTGTGGAACTCCTGATGTAGACACGTAGGCGTAGGTGTAGGATTTGAAACCATTAAATGTAATGTATTGAGTGCGATTTGATAAATAAGAAGTGAATAATTTAATCAAATACGCAGAAAAACTATAAATGCTCGTATGTACATATATTTTAATATTTTAATTAGCGGTACAATCTACTGTATAGAATATGTATGTGTAATTAATAGTTTTCTAGAAATTGAAAAAAAAAACTTGTCCGAGCTTAATTTTGAAATATTTTTCTCGACGCTTTTAGAGAATGTATCCTTAAGTTTCAGGAAGCACTGTATATTTAATAATATCTCTAAAATGATACGCCCATGGAGTCACTTTCCTTGTATAGATCCTTCATAAATGTGTAGCGGTACGCTACAATTACATTTAGTACCTACCCCAATAAATATATTTTGCTTTCTGGGAATTTACGAGCCATATAAATTATACGTAGAATTATCCGAGATTATCCCAAATACATGTATTTAGCAAATCAGATTAGAATAAGTAGGCTGTAAACATAAATTAGTTGTTGTTTATTAAGGTACATACGCACAAACCGAGTAGGCAATGGCCCGGATAAGTGTTAATTAGGATAGGGTAATAAAAGTAGGTACCTGGGGACAAGGATAAAACCGAAAACATTTCGAGGCACGAACCAGAAGTCTTGAAGCCTAGTTCCTGCTCGGTTGTGTCTCGTGTTACCAGCAAAACTAGTAGAAAAAAGTTTTCCATGCTACTTAGAGTTTTTCTCCTCACTTGAAGACCAAACCACTATAAATAATTACAAGTCACGTGATCAGTAATAAGTTATGTTTGAAACAAGTAAAGTTTGATAGTTTTCTCTTTTTAATAAAATTAAAAGCAATTCAACAAAAACAATAGTATCTCTCAGGTATATAAATAATACTGCTACTCAGATGTATTTATTAAGTTTAATATCAATAACTTTATACATATACATCTGTACCCTTTCAAACTTAGATTTAGAGATTGACTTGTTGAATACTCGGTACCTATGTCATGTCTGCATACTGTGGAAGGGATACGTAACCAGCTCTTGTATTTTTGTTTACGCGGAGTCGGGTAACGAACGTCGTCTAATCCCGTACTTAATTGGACACGTCAGCGCTGAGACCCGGGAGAGAACTCGAGTAATATTTCAGAGAAAAGAGATTATGTCGAAATTGCAGGAGATCCGTATGAGCGTCACGTTGTATTAGGTCTGCGGGACTCGATTACATACAATTACTCGAAGCCGGGAATGAAAATGTCAATTACACTACCGAATCAAGATTTATGGACGGCTCGCCGACTGTGAGCCGCGCAACGACCCTGACGACTTCGTGAAATATTCACCTGGGAGAAAAAAGTAGCCGTAGTAGTTTCATACTCGATATTTTGCAATAAAAGCTCATATGTGATTTCTAGTATCTACAATCGTACTAGATTCAGTACAGTTCTTTAAAGAAACGCAACTTGCCTTATTTTTTTTATTTCCGATGTTAGTAGTTCTACGTTTTCTTGATTTTTTAGAGAAAATTGCTGTTGTATTTTCAATGACAGCCCCATATCTTTCTTAAACCAGCATAACTGACTTGTATAATACTAGGGATGGCGATAAACATACAATTTTGGAAGAGGTGTCACTGATTTCCTCAATGAAAAGTATCCAAATCGGTGGATAAGTCGTGGTGGTCTCATTGCTTGACCACCGCAATCTCCGGATCTCAACCCGCTGGACATTTTCACATGAAGACACTTATCTATTCAAAGGGAAAGTCTAATTGCAGGGATTAACTGATTGAGAAGATTCATCCAGCGTTTGATGAGCTGAGAAACAATATGGAGAACTATAATAACTGGGAACGAGAGTTTCGACAGAGGATCGAGTTATGCATTACATAGAGCGGTGCTAACACTGAGTAGCCTTAATAATTACACTGTCATTACGCTTTTATTACAACAAACCACATTTTTTTCTAAACTCTCTAGTCGGGACAATGTAATTTACTCTTTAGCAACCACCCGTACGACCTAGCAACTTCAAATCTCGATGTTTCAAGAACCATTTTGGCTTAAAATTAGTCATATAATTCATATACGAAGTATCAATGACACCTCGGCGGCCACTCTGTATAATTATTAAGAATAGGTACCTATCAGTTTGTTCAGCATCGTAGCTTTAAATCGCACAAGTTTCATCAAATATCTGGTGTGCCTCAAGGATCTAGACTCGAACCTTTACTATTTGTTCTTTTTGTAAACGACATCAGAGTTGATCTACAAGTACACCATTTAGTGTATGCAGATGACCTTAAGCTATTTTGCGAAATAAACACCATTGCCAACTGCTATGTGTTACAGGATGCGCTTAATGTCATTAGTTAGTGTCTAAATAATAATTTAACGCTAAATGCCTCCAAGCGTAATATCATTACATTCACCAAAAAAATCTATACTATTCGATTATAAATTGGATAATATAATATTGCATAGACCCGATTACATAAAAAACCTTGGAGTTACATTTGACCCTACATTATCTTTTATAAAACATATAGACATAATTGCGTCATCTGCTTTCAAGAATGTGAGGAATTCCAAAGGCTTATCAGTATTTCTACACTACGACTGCTCTACACTACCTTTATTCGTTCTAAATTAGAATATGCATCAACAGTTTGGAACCCAATTTATGCTAATCAAATTGCAACTTTGGAAAGAGTACTACGCTGTTTATGAAATCAGCTGTGTACTTATTGGATGGTACATATCCCCCTCAGGGTGTTCTGCATGATCTAGGTATTGAGCGTTTCAATATTCATGTCCTTGCTGTTTTTCAAGTAATGTTTTTGTATAAAGTTCTACATAACATTTTGGACTGTACAGGTGTTTTAAGTAATATTGATATCAAAGTACCGCGACTGTCAGCTATTAGTAATAATGTTTTTATTCTACCCGCAGCACGTAGTAACATCCTAGTAGCATCACCATTGTATCAAATTGTTTCCAAGTACAGTAAGATAGAAAATAATGTCGATCTTTTTTGTTGTTTGTCTAATGATATAAAAAATGCTTTACTTATGTAGTCATATCAATCTTTTATAGTTTGTTGCCTTTTTATTTTGTTTTTTATATCTGTATTATTTGTAAGTTTGTACTCTTTTTTTTCATAGTTAATTTTTCTCTCTTTTAACTTTTTTTATATTTTATTACTAGACTTAACATATCCTGTTATTGGGCATCGCTTGTTAGATGTGTATNTTGTATAATATTAGAGATGGCGATAAACATACAATTTTGGAAGAGGTGTCAATAATTTCCTCAATGAAAAGTATCGGATAAGTCGTGGTGGTCCCATTACTTGGCCACCGCAATCTCTGGATCTCAATCCGCTGGACTTTTTCATATGAAGTCACTTGATAAGTCTCATCCAGCGTTTGATGAGCTGAGAAACAATATGAAGAACTATAACTGGGAACGAGAGTTTCGACAGAGGATTGAGTTAAGCATTACACAGAGCGGTGTTCACATTGAGCAGCTTTAATAATTACACTGTCATTACGCTTTCATTACAACAAACCACATTTTTTTCTAAACTTATAGTTGGAACAATGTAATTTACGCTTTAGCATCTGCCCGTACGACCTAGCAACTTCAAATCCCGATGTTTCAAGAACCATTTTGGCTTAAAATTAGTCATATAATTCATATACGAAGTATCATGAACACCTATGTATAATTCTTAAGAACAGGTATCAGTTTGTTCAGCATCGTAGCTTTAAATCGCACAAGTTTCATCAAATATCTGGTCTGCCTCAAGGATCTATACTCACACCCTTACTCTTTGTTCTTTTTGTAAACGACATCATGGTTGATTTACAAGTACACCATTTAGTGTATGCAGATGACCTTAAGCTATTTTGCGAAATAAACACCATTGCCAACTGCTATATGTTACACGATGCGCTTAATGTCATTAGTTAGTGTCTAAATAATAATTTAACGCTAAATGTGAAGTGTAATATCATTACATTCACCATAAAAAAAATCTGTACTATTCGATTATAAATTGGATAATATAATATTGCATAGACCCGATTACATAAAAGACCTTGGAGTTACATTTGACCCTACATTATCTTTTACAAAACATATGGACATAATTGCGTCATTTGCTTTCAAGAATATGGGGTTCAAAATAAGGAATTCCAAAGGCTTTATCAGTACCTTTTTCTACACTACGATTGCTCTACACTACCTTTATTCGTTCTAAATTAGAATATGCATCAATAGTCTGGAACCCAATTTATGCTAATCAAATTGCAACTTTGGAAAGAATACTACGCTGTTTATGAAATCAGCTGTGTTCTTATTGGATGGTACATATCCCCCTCAGGGTTTTCCGCATGATCTAGGTATTACTTGAGCGTTTCATGCCCTTGCTTAAAGAAGATCTGTTTTTCATTTAATGTTTTTGCATAAAGTTCTACATAATATTTTAGACTGTCCAGGTGTTTTAAGTAATATCGATATCAAAGTACCGCGACTATCAACTAGAAGTAATAATGTTTTTAGTCTACCCGCAGCACGTAGTAACATCCTAGTAGCATCACCATTGTATCAAATTGTTTCCAAGTACAGTAAGATAATAATGTCGATCTTTTTTGTTGTTTGTCTAATATAAAAAATGCTTTACTTATGTAGTCATATCAATCTTTTATAGTTTGTTGCCTTTTATTTTGTTTTTTATATCTGTATTATTTGTAAGTTTGTACTCTTTTTTTTCATAGTTAATTTTTCTCTCTTTTAACTTTTTTTATATTTTATTACTAGACTTAACATATCCTGTTATTGAGCATCGCTTGTTGGATGTGTATTTTAAATTAAAAAAAAATGATTCTATCCTTCTGCTTCTTGATACCATGCTACTCTTTTTCGGAATATCGATAAATATGTTGAAATAATGTAATCAATTTCAACAGACGATTTCTTGGAGAGGAAATAAGATATTCGAACGTTTCAAAATGGATGTTAAGGGGGAAGAGTTCTTTCAGACGCTATAACGAGTTTTGCGTGGAAAAATTCGTCCTGGAACATAACCTCAATTATAACGAAACCTAATGTTTTTCGCAATTTCAGACTATAGTAGGATCGTATTCGATGCAAAGTAGAGCAAAAAGTTGTCGGTCTTTTATCAAAGGAAAATCGTGTCATTATTTTTAGGAGGCGTAAGATGAACCATTTCAAATTTAAAATGAAATTGAATGTAAAATCTGAAATACCGCTGCATACGCACTGTGTTCTGGTAGTAGCTGTAGTCGCCCAGGTGCATCGAGTGTACGAAGTGGTCGGTTATACGTCAAATACTAACCTGGTGAGCTTGGTTATAAATCAGAAAGCGCCTGTAAAGAAACAAGTAAACAACAGTGGCGCGTACAGAGGTAAAATGTAATACATATGTGGAAATTAAAAAACAAATTGGATTTATAATAAATTACATTTAAAATAAATAGTTTAAATAGAATTTTTGTAGGAACAAGGATGCCAATCGTGAACTGATCCCCTCGTGCCTTCATAATGTATAAAGAAATTATTCAATTTCTAAAACCCTTAAAAGCGTACTGCATTGGATCCCTTGACGGGCAATGATTTATTACTTTGCATCGAATATGATCCTACTATAGAATATGTCAAAAACCTAAAGTGAATTTTGAGATCGGATTCGGATTCAGAGCATCAAAAATGTTCGGAAAACGGTAGCCCCGTTTCTGGTTTAAAATTTTGTCGGTCCATGTATGAATTTACAACAACCGCTCGCATATATTTCATGAGGGACCAATGTTCCTCTGTGGAAGTTATTCTCGGCCAACACCGACCCATTGTAAGGATATAAAATTTTATTGTATCGAAATGGATTATAAACTCGGAACTGGAAATGTACATCTGGTCTTAAAACTTTTGCAATTACAAAATCGAATCCAATTACTCACGATCCTTAACCCTCTCCCGCACGGGACCCTTTTAAGAGTAAGACGAATAAGTATTTTAGAGGAGCGCTCCTTTATATTTACTGCTGCTTCCGTGCTCACGTAATTTCCGCCAAAGAAGGGGTTCGCGTGAAGCTACCGATGGCGAGAAGATGGAATTGTGAAAAATTAAAAGGCCTGAAGTACCTCCATTAATACCAATGGCTTAATTAAATTTACTTCGAACGATGCTCTTTTTAAATGTCACAAGAAGTCTATTAGACTCCTCGCTATTAGCTATCCTAAGATTAGGATGGTTTATTTGAGGTGGAAAAAATAAAAACGAATAGATGTCTCAATTTTTATTACTTAAACGTGTGTCTTTTATTATTATTATTAAAATTATTAGTAAACAAATGATGAATTAAGTCATTATTTCTCATTTTGTGAAAAGTCTTTTTTCGTCTGTGGTGTGTGTATTAATATGATTAATTAATGATGAAGACTGCGAGTTAGCTACACATCTTTATAATCAACAATTGTCAAATACTTATAGTTAGAGCTCTTGGTGGAATCAGCGGTTCCAAAAATGTTTTCGTCTTATCATTGTGGTAAGTCACTAGGTATTAAAAAATAAATGATTTAATTTGCAACGATATTTCTAACAGTCGAACATTTCCTCGAACATTTCGATCTCGTAATTTTTCCCTTTCATGTTACAAAACAGCGATACTGGTTCAACACAACAGTACATGATAAATACTGTCTGAACAAAGAAAACATCCCAAGGAAACGTCTCTTCCGCCAACAACAATATATGCGTTCAGTTATTATATTAAAACCGCTCTGTGAGGAATAATGCCAAGAAGACCTCCATTTCCTGGAATTTATTCCTCATGGCTTTCATTTTCTCTTACTTAATCTCGAGTGGTGAAAATATATGTCTGTTTTTATATAGGGGTTGGAGTTTTTGATGAGGTCCCGGGAATATTTTCGTGAAGGGAAGAGAACTGAAGTGACACTGAAATTAATAAAACAACGACAAGTGATGAGGTAAATAAGGAGGATAAGGTTATTTGCAAAGTACAAGGTCTTTCAGAAGTGGCATACATGTGGAAAATTGGAAGAGGTTTTTATTTATGTATTTTAATATTTCTTGATCAGTTGCAACATACAATTTTTTATCCCTTTTGCGTTCTTATATTTATAATCAATAGCAATATATGTGTTATAAAGGTTTTACCACACACAGTATTATCAGGTGTTTCGCAAGGATCAATCCTGGATCCATTGATATTTAATATACATGTTTATTAACACCATCAGCAGTTTAAATGTCCATCATCTTTTATATGTAGACAACATGACGAATGAAACATGTACAATCCGGTATCGTCCTCCAACAAAACCGTGATAGGCTGAATGTCTGGTATGTTAAATTAATTATTCTTAGACATAGGGAAGCGATATGTTAACATATTCTAGGAAAAAATATAGTTACAATTTTCCATACAATATTCACAATACAACTCTTAAGAGACAAGAATTCGTTAAGAATTTAGGAGTTTCTTTTGAACTGAAATTAAATTTCAGTCGTCATATGAATCATATTGTTTCAGTGGCCAATAAAAGTCTGGGATTTGTAATACGGAATACGGAATACGAAATACGAAAAAAATTTAAAGAATTTCTTTCCCTGGGGAAAAAAATAAATAAGACTTTTATCTTTATCTATTTGATATCAGCAAATTCAACTGCTTTTACCGATATTGGTGTTATTAATTAATAAAATTAATTTGTGGTTTTAATTAATAAAATAATTTGACAACAACTAATCAAAACTTTGTCCGCCGACGTGTAACATTTGGGATCGCCTTACCCAGTTTCTACGAACTCGCACAAATGTTGTCTTGCTTCACCATAAATTAAAACGAGTTGCTATACACTTTGCTATAGACCTAAGCCATTTTTGACACTTAAAAAACTATTGTAAACACTATCGTAACGACGATAATACTAAAATCGGATTTCAGCGTTCGAAATCGCCTTGGGGGGGGGACCACGTGGGCGAATGGCGCTATAGACTACAGTAGCCTAGCGATGTAAAGGTTGCAAATTTTTTTTTCTCGGATACTATAAGGATTCCACAATTTTTTACGACATTGACTTCATTTTTTATGACGCACCCCAAATTTTTTTGGATAAGTTGTGAATCACCCTGTACTTTAGAATACCTCAAAACCTTTCGAGAAAGCTCTAATTACATCGAAATACTAGGAATATCTCGAAATAAGCTGGAGTACCTTGATGAAAATATCTGGAAAGACAGAAAGCTTTCAAATTTCGTGCAATTATCTTAAAAAGTTAAAATCAGTAACTGAATATCAAAGCATATTGACACTTAGACACCGGAAGTCATTAACCTTTGGCCAGTGGAGGTCATTCATCTTTGGCCCTGATGTCACTGACCTTTGGACCTCGGGGTCATTGACATTTAACTACCGTTGATTAACTTTTGGTTTTTCGAGATATTTAGATTCGAAGTATTTCCAGGCGTTTTGAAATCTCTATTTCGAAAAAGATTTGAAGAATTTGTGTACAGAATAAAGCTGGGCCGACATATCTTGTATATTAAAGCTGTTTAGATTGATTTTAATGCATTGTAACACCGTTTTGATATACTTTGACATATTTTATAGGGTCCTCCATCATTTTTTACAAATTCTAAAGTCGATTCGAGAAATTTTTAAAGATATTGGAGCTCTTGTATGTATATTATGTTTTAATTTCAAGTGGTTTTTACGTATATGGCAGGCCCCGTAAAAGAGATTAGAAGCATTTGCTTTTTTAAGTATTTTTAATATAGTATTTTCCAATATACCTATTTGTAATTTCAGACTCCGGAAAAATCCTCAAATTCGTTGTTAAATATGTTAAAATGGTCCGAAAATTGATGATTCTCAGAAGGCAATTTTTCGTCATCAACATTTTTTATCTCTCACAAAACTGGTTTCACCTGTTCAGGGACACTGTATATTTTACTCCTACTTTTTTAATCAAACTTTTAAATTATCTTAACCGAGTTTATCCGTTCCGACTCTATTTGTAGCATTTTAAATTCAAAAGTAAGTAAATATATATTTTTGTAATTAATGTGATTAACATTAATAATTCTGGAGGCCGAATAAGCAAGTAAGACGTGATTAGAAAACTTTTCTTATTTGCTGTATCGACAGACCTAGTAGAAAGTTCCAAATAAACATTCGAGCCGAACTGAGGAGATGAATCCGTATCCGACTCTATAAGACGTAAAATTAAACGCTCTCAAGTACTTTTTCTAATAGGATTTAACTTTAAGGTCTTTACCGAATTGCTTCTTGGAGTGTAATCTTTATCTAGTACCCAGAAATAGTTCATTTTAATTTCGGAGATTTAAGGCTTTCGCCTTAGAAGGATTATCGTTCTCAAACAACTTCAGCCCGAGAATATGTTTATATTCAATTTACATAGGACTCCCCTTTCAGCGGGCTGATGGGATATAAAATTTAAGGAGCCCGGCTTTGGTGCAGGGGTAGCAAATTGAAAGTTTTTCGGTGGCTAAACGAATTGCCCCCTTCCAAAAATAATTATGGTGATTTCATGACGAAAATACTTTTTTTCCTACTAGCTTCGCCAATTACACCTCATCAGTATATAAAAAACTTCTATAAAATTATTACACACTACTGCAAAAAATTAAAGGAAAAAAAATGTTCATGAATTTTTTTGTGATCTGCGAAAGGCTGTATCTCAGTGAAAAATGGTCCTATCGGGATAAAAAAAAGCATTTTGAAGCTTTAAGTCTCTAGTTTTAAGAATTTTTAGACAATTTTTTTTTTAATCTACGGTTATCGAGCGATCAAAATACCTCGAGAAAATTTTTGAAGTTGAATCTAATTATTCCTTTTCCCTAATACATTTATAGAAAATTTTAAACTTTGTCATTACCTTTTCATTTAATTTGTTGCTTGTTTGTTTTAACGATATATTTTTGTAGCTGATCAATCACCGCGCTTTTCAATAATTCATCCACTAGAGAAATAACACGCAACTAATCTATCAAATTACCATTGTTTGCATTAGCGCCGAGAGTGTCATTTGTTTAATGCGAACACATGGCAGTATTCACACAGAGCAAATAAACAAATTAGTCGGCGTATGTGTAATTAACGTCGCTATAAAATATTTCCTGGTTTTGAAATATATACTTTCTTAGTAATTCAGGACAATTCGGTGTTTCACTGAACGTCATAGTGATTGATAGTTCTTGTGCGTAATTAGAATTGCTTTAATGACAAGGCTTTTGATATCGTAGATATGTCAATCAATAAATAATCCGGAATTGACAATTCGGTCCTATAGTCCAGTTACTCAGGGTTTTTATCTCCGAATTCTTTATAACTGAACCGATTGACGTGAAATTTTGAATGAATGTGGGGAATGCCTCAAGAAACAAAACTTATATAGTGCCGAAGTGTGCTTTAGCCCTGGGGGTGGTTCCCATCCCTTCTTGGGGGTGGAAATTTTTACGCCCAAAATAGTCACAGGAATCGATAGAGGAGTCAATTTTAAGTAACAAATGTTATATAAAGTTTTTTGGATAATTCAATACTTTCCGAGTAATTCGTCATTGAAAATGTTGATTTTTTACTGAAAAAGTGCTTTTTTTCGGACAGTTTTTTGCAAATAACTCTGAAAACATTGGATTTAACGAAAAAGTTGTAATGAACAAAATGAAAGGTAATAAAAAAAAACAAATCTAATGGCATTATTTTGTTTTTCTCTAATTGCAATATAAACCGAGTTATAACGCCAAAACCATAAATATTAGGAAAAAAACTATGTGATCCTTTTTTAAAGTACTTTGAAAAACCTTTAAAATGAGCTGTTTTAAAAGTCTTTAGAATCAAAATTAACGGAAATATGATCGAAATAACATGAGTCATTTTTTTAAAGAAAAAATTAATAAACAAATCAGTGCCTTTGGCGACAGAATTAAAATTAAATGCAATCCATTTACAGATTTCTTCATTTATGTTCTAACAATATGTTCTGCGTCTTTGGCTCACTTACAGAGCATGATTTCGAAAAAAAAAACTTATTTTATGAAAATGTTAATTTTTCAAATTTTTGAAAAAAAATCGATTTTTACGCTGTAACTTAAAAAATTAAAGGGTGTACGAAAAAAATACAAGGGTAAAAAATGTAGCTTTATTTTTGCTGAAGATTTTGTTTTATTTTTTATTCCTCTAAAATTAATATTAATCGAAATATCGCCATTTTAAGTTATCATACGAATGAGAGAACTACCCTTTTCGAGCCCTTTAAACTCTTCAAACTTAAAAATTAAGGGCTTAAAAAAGATCAACTCAACAGTTCACGTAGCCCTTACAATTCCCTACAAAATTAGCGTTTGTGCGATTAAATATCTTAAAAAGTAAGAAAGTATCGTCAAAAAAATAAACATGTGTATAGGTGATAATTTTAGGAAAATTTAGGTCAAACAAGAATTTTGAAGCATTTAGATCTTTTTTGTATATATACGTATTTAGTATGTGTATATTCGAATAAAGTAGTAATATAAGTACTATATTATTACTACTATATTATAATAACGGAATAAATGATTATTTAATACGAATGCACATTTAAAATGTGTCTACTCTTTCAATGATATTTTTTCATTTTATTTTCGAAAGAAGGGGTATTTTTCAAGGGTTGAAAAGTTGCAATAGATAAAAAAGATTTTTTAATCAATAAATCAATTTTACTTTGATAAAAATGCATGATTAAAACGTTTCAAGTTGGAAAAAATTTTTTATATTATTTTCATCCAAAGGGGTGAGTTTTAAAGGTTTTTCCGAGTTGAAAATTTGGGATACATTAAGTTTCATGTTAGATAGCACATGAAATTACTCACACTGCACAAATAAAAAAGATTTAATTACATAAAACGCTTAAATTTGTATTTTTTATTTTTTTCCAATAAGGGGTGGTTTTCACCCCTTAAGAACAAAAAGCACACCTAGCGCATATATAAGTTTTGAAGTGGGGGTAAGATGAGCCTAATTCTAAATTTTGAGAAAAATCGATGCAGTTATAAAAAATTCGGAGGTATTACTATATTTTCAGCTACAGTAACTGGGCTAGTAGGTCCTACGATACAAACACTTGTAGGGCGGATTTATTTTTCAGGTTTTTCATTGTTCATGATGCAAAGTAAGTGCTACTGTTGCTTTCAGGGAAATGCAGCCACGGATTCCGAATACTTTGTCAGGCGCATTATTTTCTTTTTGGGGGGAAAATGGTAAACACGAAAACAAATATATACGAGCGCTAATAGGATATAACTTCCCTACAGGCTGAAGTAAATAACCTAAAACAGATAATCGATACACTTCTAACTTCTTCAGCTTTCACTGTCAATAACTGTCGGCTGGAGCGAAGAACGTAATGTTTCTTTAATGTACAAAATTATTCAGAATAATGTAGCACATTTTTTGTGGAATAGTTAGGATATTGTGTGTCTAGTAATAAAAGCAATATATTTTCGGACGACGATATAAATTGGTCGACAAGCGTAGCAACTTTTATTAAGAGGTACAAACTAGTGCTGGCAACTGAAATCGGTTTTTTGGATAGTCGATTAACCGGTTTCGGATAATTCGGATTTTTATGAAATCCGAAAACCGGTTATTCGGTTATTCGATTTTTCAAATATCCGAAAACCGGTTATTCGGTTATTCGAATCTTCAAATAACCGATTATTCGATGGATGATCTACTTCCTTTTTTTTAGACATTGATTTGTCCGATTGCAATTGACCTTTTTTTTTGAGATAGTAAACAAATTTGACTTCCAGATTTTTGTAAACACCTTTTTTTTTTAGATAATTTTTCCGGGTCTGTTTTTGTAAAGCACCGATTTTCAGATATCCGGTTTTGACGATTCAAGTAATGGGTTATTCGAATAACCGGTTTTAGCAAATATTCGACTAACCGGTTTTGATCTGAAATCGGTTTTTACGGAACCCGGTTAACCGGTTTCACTTTTTTCCGGTTTTTGCCAGCACTAGTACAAACACACTATCTTTTATGAAGTCGCAATGAAAATTATTGTAATTTAATGATTTTTTATTAATGCTATTTTGACATTACAATCTAATCGTTTAAGAAATCAAATTCCTTGACGGTTTATTTATTATACAGATTTAGAGCTTATTGGGTTTTAATGCTTAAAAAAATATTTCAAAATTATGATGATGTCCAGATGTCCGAGATCCCAACAGAGTTAGTAGCAGCTGCAAAAAATGTGATTTTAAATGTATTGCCAAATAAATCTAGATACACTAAACACACTAAAGATACACTAAAATACACTAAAGAAAGTGTATCTATTAAATTTGATACGACATATACTCCAGTCGAAATAGAGTTTGAACGTGAAAAAATTATTATAGTCTGTTTAGAAATGAAAGAGAGTAATAAAAGCTTATTATGCAAAACGTAAATAAATGTAGTACTGGTGCTTATATTCAATATTTTTATATTATGGTTTTTTCGGTATAGATGAGATGTACTTTTAAAAAAACTTGCGATCGGACTGTACTAAATTGTAGCAGGTAGCTAAAATTTATTCCCCGACAATCCGTCTTTGTCTTCAATTTCTCGGTCCGTTTCTCTTATAAGTAAACAATATAAAAACAGCATTTCAAAACATGAGGCTACTTTAAGCATCATAACCGGGTTAAGAGGGTTTTTAGTAATTCAAATAAAATTATTCAATATTATTATCAAAATATTTATTTAAATTTAATGAATNTATTAAATAAGTGGCCCACCTGGGCAAAAATTTTAATTACAAGAATTTGTTTTATATTTTTCTTTACAAATATATCATGAATGTTTTCACGAAATATTCTTTCGCAGATTTTACAAACAGAACAAACATCTGACGATGGAAAAATAAATGTACCCCTATTCTTAATTGATAGTAAACTAGTATATAATCACAAATTAAATATAACACTTAGAAATATCCCAATCTCGAAATCGAAATGTTAGGTTACATCAGATATCTCGAAAAACCGATCGACAATCATAAATCAGCCAATCAGCCAATCAAGATTTTTTGACGGTATGATCATTCGACAATATGTCGAATCTCTAGTCTTTCTAATCTGTAGTCAATAAATTCTTTAAATAATTTGGTAATATGAATTATGATTTCCAGACATACCGAACAAATAAATAAGGTATAAGTTATTCTCAGGATCATTCGTCTGTGAAGATGCAAGTAGGTAAATTCTACTGTATTATATCGAACCATTCTGACAATATTTCTAATAGCTTTGAGCTTTTTCGGCCCCTTTTGTATTTTCCGAGCAAACAGGCAAAGTAAATGAGGTTAGTGATACTTTTATTGTTATCTGTCTAAATCCAACCTCTTGGTTTTTCCAGGACTAGATTCCATTGACAATGTTCATGTCGTAAAAGGTCAAGTGAATTGGGGCGATTGGGTCAACTTAGATCAATCCACTTTACATTGACATTTATGTCTGTTATTTCTGTATCAGAATGAACGACATTCGTACTTTGATAAGTATTAGTCACTCTTCATTACAAATTGACTATAAGTTGAATAAAATTAAATTTGTTACATTTTGCAATTATTGGACTGTTTATCGTCAAGATGACGTCAAATTGTATCCATCACTTTACTGCAAATCACGTAGAATAAAATCATTCAAGTAAACAGCAGCTCATAGAAAGTGAAGGAAGTATAAAAAACATTTACTCTTGTTTTTGGTAAAGAAAACAACGCTGATGATTGCAAATAATTCCCAGTTGCACGCAACAACGGTCATTTGCACCAAATTGTGTGCTAGGTAACAATAACAAAAATATTTCCCTTCCGCTGACCCTCTATCATTTAATTCCGGCTCATTCATCAACGGCTCGATCCTTGCCCTGTTCCGTGAAACTTCACTGATGTATTTTTGAGGTAGCCCTGATTACCTTCGTTTGGGATGACTCTTCCCGTCATCACGATGATTTATTACTGAACAATGAAATCATTATCGCCGGGTATGTTTAAGGACACTTTTGTTGATGCTTCGAATCGTCGTGTAAGGGTATTGATAAAGGACACTTTCCCAAACGTGGTGAAAGTTCTAGATACATATTCAATTTTTTAGATTTCAGTTCCTCTTTTACTTTGTTTTTCTTCTTTCTTTGACAGCGCAGTAGTTTCCTTCAAAACAAAGGAAATGGAAATTTTATAAAAATTTATAGTATTCAAATATTTTTTATAATGTTTGTTAATTTAATAGGAGGAATTAAAGTTACAGTGGCTTTAAAAAATAATAACGACGGCAATGGTGTCACAGATTGTTGCCGTGACTCCATAGCGTCAGAATTGACGTGGAAACTTCATATTTTTTAGAAAATTTCACGCCAACATGTGCTAACCAATAAAATGGAAGCATTTCTTGCAATGACAACCTATATATTTCTTTGGAAATTTTCTTCTGCTGGGATACTCTAGAAGTAGGCTATTAATTATATCCAAGAAAACAGGGTTAAAAGGAGCTCTGACGTTCCAGCAATTTTATTGCATGAATCGTTAAAAGGGTCATTTCAGATGAAAAAACCACGGAGTGCTATTAAATTAGAGGGTGGAAATTGGAGATAGGGGTGAAAATGCACCCCTTTCCGTTTTTTAATTGTAGCTCGAAAACGAAGCAAAATTTCGGTATAGTTCATAGGAAAAGTTATTAGTAGAATTGAATTTCCCGTCGAAATAGCTTATTTAAAAAATGTAAAAGGAAAATTTGATGCAAAAAATCGCTACCTAATAAACAATTTAAAAAAAGCAAAAAATAAGATTTTTTGATTTTTTTTTTACTTTTTTGACTCTATTTTTTTTATAAAAGTAGGCAAAGAAAATAGCTGTACAAAAAAAACTAGATGAGATTCCCTTCAAAATGATCCGTTTTGCATATTGCATGCCGTTCAAAAATTGTCCATAGTTGTCACTTTTTCTTTAAATATTCAAATGGGAATTACCCTTCTCGATTAATAAAACCCACCCACTTCTCGGCGCTTATCTGAAACAAAAAGCTGCTTTAAAAGTGGCATCTTTCCTTCCATCAAATTTTTAATTTCCCAAGGGGCGAAATTAAGCCGAGTGGCATTCATAATTTCCGGCTGGTGGTGGGCTCGATAAATTGAAGGCTCCGATCTATTTTTATTCACTGTAATTAAGCGTTCGCAATCGATAATTTGACTTCGGACGAACGGCACGTTTCGGAAATCGTTGGGTAAACAAGGACGCGAGGGACCGCTGCAACGGACAGTATTTGTTTGCGACCTGCGGTTGCAGAAAAGGTCACAGCAGGATGATTATAGCAAAAATAATGTGTCAACCTACAAAGTAATTAGCGATAGGATGACGATAAACATCAAGAACGTGTCGTGATGTCAAGACTATTTGAAGTTTCCAATTTAACTGATTTTAACTCTCAAAGATCACACTAGTGCAAATTCGCACCACCGTTTTTTTTTTTGAACAGCTGGCATTTCTCAGGTAGTAAGTAGCTGTGTTCCCCCGCCACGACAATTCCTTCAATAGCCCAAACAGTCGAGGCGTACCACAGCTGGGCTCAGTATGTTACTGTCGGCCGAACTAGAGAGTCTGAAAAGTGCGATCGGTGCGAATTCGCACTAGTGTGATTTTAGTGTGGGCAAAAGTGTGGCTGAATTTATATCATGTAATCTGGAAATAAAATGAATTGAAATGCAAATTTCCGATTTTTTAGTTAATGTGGGGTATTTTATTTCTTAAAAATATAGACTTTGAACTTCAAAATCTTTTTTACTTTATTATTTTTTTCCAAAATTAATTACATCATTCGATTTCTCGGAAAATTTTACCCTAGTTTTGATATAAATACGCTGTTTTTGTTAACAAATAAAGAAGACATATAGGTTCAAAGTTAACAAAATCCCATTTCGCACTAGTGTGACCTTTAATGTGGCCCACCCCAAGCCCCAACCTTTGAGGGTTAAGTGACTCCGGAGGAGTTAAATCACGTGAAGGAATATCAGTTTCAGTTTTGATACATAATTTACTAATAATATTTTTAAGTCGTCAATTTTGGATATCATAATAGTTTAAATGTTATTTTAGTTGAAAAGGAATTAAATATTATAAAATATAATATCAGGTAAGAAGATCAGGTAACAATTTTTATGAAGATTCAAATAATTCACAAATTATCGAAAGGAATATCCAGCAAAAGCAATAACATAAATAAATCATTTTTATTCAGAAGCAATTTAGTGTAAAATATACAAAACACAGAGAAAAACAAAGGGGAAAATTCGCCTACCCAACGTTCATCATTTAAAAGCCTTCAACTGTAATCTAGAAATATTCTGATGGACCGGGCGTACCTATTCATTTAAAATTTCAGCAGTTATCGCAAAAAAACGTTATACGCAAATTTTTTGCTTGCAATCACTGACACTATCGTGGAAGCTTTGAAACAGCGCTGTTTGTCTATTTCAATTTCATTAGAGGTTATCTAAAAGAAAAGAGAGAATAAAATATTCACATCGCCCGCTAAAAATTAAAGCAGTAATAATACAGCCTGAGTAGTTTATTTGACAGGAATAACTCGGTTTCAGGTCTGGACTATCTGGAGGTTACTGTCGTATTGCGCTGAAAAATAGAACAAACTTAATAAATATTTTAATAATACAATAAATCTATAAATTTTAACTTGGTGTCGTATCACATCCTCTCTATCGGTTCTTCTCGTAGTAGTAGTCGCTGTCTGAGTTTCGAACCGGGGTAAATAGTTTCTCTAACAACGTACCATACACGGGAATGTTCGTTGTTGAGAGTCTCTCTCTAGTCGGCTTCTTTGCAAAATAATAAAAATAAGAGTCGTATAAAGCGTACTGGTCAAGGTTTTTGTTAATGACGTACGGATGACCAGGGTCGACGATCAGTCGCATGTCTTGGTGGCTCCGCCAGAGGGATTCTACCTTGCTTGGGGAGATCTTGATCCGTTGTCGGAGACTAACAAATCGCTGCTAAAAACGTGAATTTTGTACAGCGTGAGGATTATCATCACACTAATTGTGAGTGTCATAAAAATTCAGTCTTCCTTTGTATGATTTATTGTGCCACGTGCTACTGAAACCAACGACAAAATTCTACACGCGGTTGAAAATCATTTCCAGTCAAAATTTGCACACATTGTGCATGAAGGGGTGAAGTAACTACTCCCGTAACACACGCCACATAGTAGTATTTGAAACATTCACTTCATGTGCAGTGTAGCGGGTACTGCGGCTCGGACTTTCCTCGGCAAGGTGTAAAATGCTTTTCCTCAATATTTACGGCAAATTGCGGTATTTATTTTCCGTGTCATTCATACGTTGAGTTCACTCTACCAGTGTCTCGGAATCAACAAACAACGTTTGCGTTGTTCTGGGATTCAGTTGTTGCCTTTGGAGATAATGATACGCATACAAGTAACTTCCTCAACACTAATACCATACGCTAATTTTTTATTTAAATAAAGCATTTTGAAATAAAACAACGTAAATCGGCGAGACCAAGCAAGAGACGTCCGCGTCAGCGCCGTACCAGTAACCACACTGAATTTGTTCTACTTACTGCATTGTAAACAGTTGTTTAACAGAGGTGATGCAGGGTCGGCCTAAATTTCGCGTAATAATTCTTGATTAATTTTCTGAAATGCATGACACTTTGAAAATGTTTTATATTCACGTTCTTTATTACCCTTTTGAAGAAAACAATTTTTTAGAATTTTTTTAAGACTCTTTTTAGAATTTCTGTAAGTCACTGTTTATCCACAATTTATCTTTAATTTAGACAGTTAACGATTTTATGAAAAATATGCTTATATCAGGATCGGAATATGATAAGTTTGATGTTTTTAACTACTCATTTAATTGCAATAAAACAAAAATCCCTTACCTTACTATTAACCTGTCCGTCGACGGCAGCCCTGCAACAAGAATCTAGGTCATAATCCGAACAGAAACATGGCGTACAGGATAAAACTATTAGGTGGTGAACAGGGAAAGTTGTCTGTTACTGCCGTGATACCATCTAGATCAAGCAGGCAATTTTCCCAGTCTTCACTAGCTACATGCAACATGCAACTATGTAATAATATTCGACTAGACGTTGCTCAGGATCTAGTTTTACTTCCAGAAGGCCTGAATAAGGGGGATTGCATGCAAAACTATGCAAATCATATTCTGGGAATAGCGGTGCATTGATGGATGTAATAAGGAAGGGATTTGTCGCCTAAGGCTAGGAATAGTTACTTTATGGATTTTTATTTTCAGTGGTTCTGCAATTTTGGCCATGTTTCAATATAGTCAATCAAATTATCGAAAATACCTTATTTTTTGCCAAAAAATAGTTTAGTAATTGAATATAATTACGTAAAAATTAGGAAAAATTCCGTAGAATTCAATGAATTACTTTACCCCACCTGAATATTTGGGCTTCATTTTCAAAATGGAGTCCAAAGTTCGCAAAAAACAGTTTTTTTCATTTATAAAAAAACTAAACATTTTAGAAAAAAATGTTTCATATAAAAGTTATAGGAATTTTTAATACGGTTCGAATAAGCCCAAACTGGTTTTGATCGATAAATTAATTAATTAGTTATTGCCCAAAAACCGCTAAAAATCGCAATTTTTTCAAATAGCTGTATCTCTTTCAAAAATAAATATTTTTTATGAAACTTGGTGAAAGGATAGCTCTTGGCGAACAAAACAAAGTGATTATTTCAAAATTGAAAAATATTTCTATAGTTATTTGTAAATATCGAGTTTTTCGAAAAAAAGCGTTTTTGTAAAATCCCCATAATTCATAGGCCGCCACATCTTTAGGAACGTGGTTGAGTTTAAAATGTTTTTTAATAACTAAGTACACTATTATGTGCAAATACTGCGCGAGCCGCAAATCGATTTCAAATATCGCAAAAACTGGAAAAATCGTTTATTTTTTCGGGCCCACAAAACTTTTATTAACTTTTTGATTTCAGTTCATATCAAAATGTCGATACTGTCATTCGAAAGTTGAAATTTTTTTACGAATTTTTAAAAAAAAGTTTACGACCAACAGGGGCCGAGAATTTTTTTTTTTTTCGAAGAATCTCCTCTACCTCATTTATTAATATTAAGGGTTGAAATTTACACATGTTTCGTTTCATGTACATTTATAAAGCTTTTTTTTATCAGTAATGAATTTGTACTTACATAATTGTACGTATCTTATTGAGATAATAAAATAGTAAAAGTCGGTTAGTTGAAGAAATAAAAAGGCGGAAAGTAGAAAAATTCTTGATTTAATAAACATGTAGATGCGAAAGCGGTGATTGCAAAACTAATGCGTGTAGCTGCCGAAAACATGGATTAAAATGTTCTAATTTATGTTTGAAGTGCGAAAATTACAATAGCTCTAATATCTAAGAAGAAACTGTAGTTATTGAAGAAGTCGAGGAAAATATGGACGAGTCATGTTTATCAAAAAATTAAATTGAATCAGACGAAGAAAACTTTGACGATGACGAAGATGAAGAAATCGTGTTAAACTGTAGTAGCGAAGAAGTATGGAGGCCTAGGAAACGTTTTTTATACAATCAAAAAAATTGATTGTGTACTAGTTTTTATACTTTTATTTACATGTAGAATCTTCCCAAAACTATTTATCCCAACAGCTTGAACAGTATATTTGTCGTTAACGAAGAAAAAAGCGAATGCAGCATACCTATTCATGGTAATGTAGCTTCCGACTACGACGAATATGTATATCTAAAATATGAATTAAGGAGTTCTCTGATTTTTCAATAGCATCCAATGTTAATGTACAAAGCTCTTCACGACGGCATGCTCCAAATAAACCAAAAATTGATGCAACTTTTATCATTAGATATTTGGTGTCTGGAGCTTCATTAAAAAATGTATTAATTTATTCGCTAGTAAATATTTTCGATTTTTTTTACCGATATCTTAAACTTTTTCGTTTTAAAAACGCCACTGGCTTGTATTACTTGCTTATATCCACGTTGCTCTTGGTTTGCAAACTAGCTTTTATCATAGAAAAATTAGACGACAGTGTTGACGCCTTTCATAACTTAATTTTTCTTCGAAGTAAGCCAAAAGTATATTTTCAGTGAATTTGTCTGATACTTTCTTCATTTTACACCATTCAATAAGTCTTTTATATGCAACAGATCTAAAGTTACCCTATTTGCAGGTTCTTCAACATCTGATGGAATAATAAAATTACTTTCACTTCCCATATTTTCATTAAAATCCATTTTGTTTACAAAATTTATAACATTTAAGGATAGCTGCAACTGTAGTAGACTTCATTGTCACTTTTAACACTTGTATAATAAATAACTATTATCTATAAATAACTTATATTCATTTACACTGAGTTTCATAATTTTATAAATCTTTATTCTCCTTTACCCACTCCAAAGACAACAAGTTCCAGCGATCTATTTTTTGTGATTCTGGATCCGAGAAACTTTGGAACTCGTCATCCCCAACTCTGACATGTCGAAAAGACAGCCGCACTCGAGATCCATTGTGGCGGTTGGATAACTATTTAACTAAGTATAATTAGATTTGTCTCCCTGTGTCATCTAATATCTGAGCGCAGCCAGTGGTCTAGATTGCTGGGTAATTACTCGGATCCGATCAATGCGCCATGTTTCAGAACTAGTTCGAAGTTCTACTTTCGACACTAATTAATTATATTAAATTCTCAAATCTCAACTGTAGTTATCGTTAAGACAACTGTAGCGTTTATTGGGACTCGCATATCCAAGACGTCTCTGATATGTGAGAGGTAACCTACCTCTAATTTAATAAAACTTGGTATGTGAGAGAACAGAAATTGCTTCCTGTTTGTATACGATAATTCATAAGTGACCCGACCCAAAAAACTTTAAGGATATACAGGGTGGGCCATTAGTGTGAGAAAGTAAAATAACTCCCTTGTTACTCAAAATATAGAAAAAAGTTTATATAAAAGTTGTACAGAATCAAAAAACCTAAACTACAAAATTAATTTGAAATATATGGGCGATGAGTAAAAACGGGACACGCCAAAGATTACATTTTTTAAATGGAACACCCTGTACATTTTTAAACACATGGATATCCGAGAAAATTCTATAGATGGCAATATAAACAGTTTATCATTTTAGTGCGGTGTTGCCAAGTTATGTAGAAAATTCTTCGTATTTTGGAAAAAGCATGACCTCGAAGAAGTTGTATTCACTTTCAGCTAGTAAAACACTTGGAACAAAATAATTAGGCAGAGTAATAGGCAAATGTTGGATAAAGGCTCCTATATTAGCTAATAACGACATTTTATACAGGGCATTTTTTATAATACGATCATTTTTAGAAAATTTAAACCTGATTCTCTAAAATTTTTCAAAAGGAACACCCTGTATTTTATTGTTCTATTTTATTCACATATCGGTCCATTTCAACTTTTATTAAACATGTTCTATATCTAAAATTGTTAGTTTTTAAGATATAGCAACATTTCTGAAAAAACAATTTTTATTATTTTCATCAAGTTTGATCTTTCTTAAAAGTGATCGAATTATAAAAAATGCCCTGTATAAAATATCGATATTAGCTAATATAGGAGTCTTTGCCTAACACTAACTATAACTCAAATATTTTTACTCCAAATGATACCAGTTGATAGTGAAACAACTTCTTCGAGGTCATGTTTTTTCCAAAATTCGAAGAATTTTTTACATAACTTGGCAACCCCTCACTAAAATGTTAAATTGTTTATATTGCCATATATAGAATTTTCTCAGAAATCCTTGTTTAAAAATATACAGAGTGTTCTATCCGGTTTTTACTAATCGCCTTGTATATTTTAAATTAATTTTGTCTTTTAGGTTTTTTTATTCTGTACAACTTTTATATAAACTTTTTATCTGTATTATAACAAGGGAGTTATTTTACTTTCTCACACTAATGGCTCACCCTGTTAGTGCTATTAAAAATAAAATCCATATCACCAAAAAAATTAAAATAAAATAGTTACAGGTTTCAAAAAGTTTTATGTGAGCGCACCACCCACCAGTTAGATTTGACAAATGTACATTTAAACAGTATTATTGTTGTTTTCATGGTGTTCTTATTATCGTGACTTATTGTTTATATCAGCCCTACAAATGTTTAAAATGTAGGTGCTGCTTTTTTCTCAATTGTAATACTGATTAACATTTATTGATTACATTGAACAATAACACAGGGCCACAAAATGAAACTGAGACTTACCTTCTCTCAAACCAGTTTTGAGGTCGCTGATCACGATCCTGGTATTCGTATAACCCCAACACATCTGGATCAAGGTTAAATGAAGGTCAAATTTCGTTTCTTGGATGATATAACTTTTTGATCCCGGAATCCGAAACAGCGAGAAATTTTACGTCCAAATACGTGTTGACCTGTTGGTGAAAGGTTAAATGAAGGTCAAATTTCGTTTTTTGAATAATATAACTTTTTTGATCCCAGTATTCGAAACAGGTATAAATTTGACGTGCAAATACGTATTGATCTGTTGATAAAGTGACCTCTGGAGATTATCTGAAGGTCATTCGGTCGAATCTGATATTTGAATCTATGGCCTGAAATTTCCGCTTCGAAACGAGGCGTCGGATCGCGGACCAGTTGACCCGTACGTTTTTTGGGCCGCTGATCACGAATCCAATGTCCACGTGACCCCAGCGCGTCTAGATCAAGGTCAAATAAAGGTCAAATTCCGTTTTACAATCGATACAACTTTTTTGATCCCGGAAACCGAAACAGCGAGAAATTTTACGTTCAAATACGTGTTGACCTGTTAGCATAAGTGACCTCTGGAATTTCTTTGATCAGAGACTCAGAAAACGTAAAGGTTAACTGATCCGAGATCCGACGTCTCATTTCGTAGCGGATATTCCAGCCTGTAGGTTCAAATTTCAGATTAAACCTTTAAATGACCTCCAAATGACCTCCAGAGGTCACTTTCAATAACAGGTCAACACGTATTTGGACGTAAGTAGTTAGTAAGAACTAAGTAACTTGTAGTGGACATTAAAAACAATTTAAAAGCGTTACGCGACTTCATTATCAAGAAGAACTTGTTAATTAAGTTTTTAATGAGAAAAATTCCAAAATTATTTTGCATTTCATGAAGTAAGCTATGTATTTAAAAAACAAACGCGTGCACCGCGCCCGCCTCAGACGGCACAAAAAAAGGGCGACGAGCACATCAAAGTTTGCCAACTCCCAACTTGTTTTATTACGGGTCGTCTGGAACTTCGTTAAAACACCTCGACCTCATTAAACTTAACCCGGTGGACTTAAAATACTGTAAAAATTAATCCGACGCTTGACGAGGAAATTAACTTAATCCGAACTCGGTAACACCATTAGGAGCGGTTAAGCTGTCTCTAACACGGATCGGAAAAATTGATTTAAACTTGCCAGACGATATAAAAATTTCATTGCGGAGTGTGCCCTTGTCGGTTATTAATGAGGTACTGTTCTTGTTCGAATTTTATGAACGCCCCTTTGTGTCTCTACACGGGACCCTAATTGAAAGTGAGTAGCTTACAAATGTTGTCCGATGCAGGTTCGTAAGCCGATTAAATGGTACACACTGCTCGGCTTTTCCTTCGCGGAAGGTATTCTTAATTAAAATGACCTTTTCGAAAACAAACAATACTTTAGGTACACCTCCGCAAGCTTACACACACACAGGTAAAAAGCTGATACATTATAATAAATCAATAGAGTTGCCTCCATTCCAATATACAGGGTGTCAATGAACTTATGTCAAATTTTTTTGCCACATGTCCGTCATGTTAAAATGAGGTAAATACACGGATTTGTGTTTAGTATAATGTAATTTTAAAATCTGGCTTACCTCAACATTGCAAGGAGCCACCTTTTGAGAACTGCTGATTTTCATAGAAGATGTTCGATGTACCCACCATTTGCTTGCACACAAGCTTCAGCGCGACGTATCCAATTCGCTCCCAAGCGTTGCAACATTGCCACGTCCTCTCAAATCGTATTATAAGCTTTGGCAATACGATGTCGCGGTTGGTCGCCATAAATTATGGGCATATCATAATATTCGTGATTGCTAAATAAATGCGCCATTTTCAAAAGGAAACTTGGAAATACGGCTATTTAAATATACTCTCGAAAAACAGCACAGCAATCACTACAACAATGTATTACAAACTGACTTTCGAATACAGTCCGGCTTCATAAGAAACCTACGAACTCGTAAAAAGTGTTACACAATTTTTTGTAAGTGCTCGTCACCATAAAATACATGTATTTTAGCAGTTCCAAAACAGTTTTAAACACATTTTTAATTACCTTTTTTTCTCTATGACCTTAAACCCCCGATACAAATTTGTGACATCAGTTAAGGGCGCCATATTCTTTAAATAGTGTTTTCCACAAAAACAGATAATTTCAAACATTTAATAACTGAATAATCTAAAGCTTATCAAACAATAGGAATGATCAAACCATCAAGGTTTTAGGTACTGAAATCTACGAAAATACTAACTTTTTTATATACAATTCCACATGTATATATTCTTATAACATTTACTTGCTTAGTCCTACGTATAACTTTTACTTTTATTTATAAGCACGTGAAAATAATTCTTAAAATGTAGGGTTAGGATAACATCAAACGCATGTTTTACAAACGCTTTTTTTTAGTTATTATTTTATTTCAGTAAATGTAAAGAGTAACAATGAGAATAAACAGAACATCAAGGATTTTATTTCTGTGCTTAATTTTGTTCTACACGTTTTACTTTTCAAGATTTCAGTACCTAAAAGCGCCAGAAATTTGACTATTTCTCGGCCAGGATATGGCCACCTTAACTCAGTTTTTGTTCCTTATTCACCCCTTTAAACTTTTGACATAAGTTCATTAACACCCTGTATTATATTGTAACATATAACAATAATTAATTTAATAGAATAAAAACTAATTTAAACCAACGAAAATCCATATATGCTAAAAGCACTTCTTAAATTAGAATACATCAGTTTATAAAATAAATTGACAAAAAATATAAAATATAAAATTTATATAAGAAGTTTGGCAGATATTGTAAAAAACACAAAAACTCAGTTAGTTACTTTCTAAAAAAGGACATTAATGGAGATGCTTATCCAGAAGCACGACAGAAACTATGTACTATTCTAAGCAGCACAAGCACAATATTGAACTGGATTTTAACAAGATTTTGAGCCAAATCATGTCACTGAACTTACATTATCAGAAATTTCCGATATAATATATACATACAACCATAATTTCCATATTAAAGTGATTGAAATGAATTAATAAACAATTTCAGTGAAAATTTCATTGGTATTTCAAAGTTAATCTAAAAAATGGAAATCAAAATAAATCTCAATCGCATAAGTTAAAGAATAATTTGAAAAAAGTAGTTATAAGGACTGTATCAATGAAGTTATCTCGAAAATATAAGAAAAATTGTTTTAAAAATAATTAGTTTTTATAAAGTGAAAGTAAAAAGTTTCCAGTTATTCAAGAAAAGCCTTCGACAATCATTAGCTAATCATTAGTAAAAATCTATTTAAGAAGTGTCATAATTCACCATATTTCAGTCTAGAAAACGAAAAAAACCATTAAAACCAGAAAAAGAACACATCCACAAGAAAATGAATCTACAGTGACAGTCCAATGAAGTTAAAAAATAATAGAATTAAATTTCGACAAAGAACAACACACGTAAACAAGTAAAAGTAGTAGTCACAGGGAAGAGCAATGCAAACAAATTGAAGAAGAAATCAGGAAGGAGAAACACCCATAAGGATTAGTAGCAATGAAAGTGAATTTTTTAGAATCAAACTACTTTTTTTAAGAATCAAACAAAAACCATATTGTTTTTTTTAGAAAGAGGGCCTGCGTAGAGCTTGTAGCCCCGAGCCTCACCATAGGTTAATCCGGACCTGATAATAATTGCAAATGAATAAAAGTACAGTTTTAGTACATTGAAGAACCGTTAGTGACTGATATAAATAGTAACATCTAGCTGTAGCTCTACGATACTGGCGATAATATTGATAACCCCAAAAAATTTGTAAACATCCTGCACGTTTTTAAAGAAAATTATCTTCAATATATTATACTGCAATTTGAAACGTACAAAACGATGCACCAAACTCAAGTCTCGTAATGTAAACTGTCGACATACTCATCTGTCAACGCGACATTATTAATCATGCCTGCATAAAGTGCGGGGTACCAAAGCGTTAGTGCATATGAATAAATATTCATAAGTGCCTAAGTGTTGCTCTCAGCGATCTGATAATTTAACGTAACATATATCTTGCAGACTATGATAAAGCGCAATTTACAGGATACGCAAAGTCGTGAATGTGGTAAATTCCATTAAATTGTACAGTAACAAACTATTGACTGTAACGTTATTAGCGTTATAATTAATAATCAATTATAATTTGTACAATATAATATGTCTAAAGCAATTATCTTAATCTTATTTAATTTCGACCTTCGATCTTTAAATTTGTTTTCATATTGTTGAATAAGGGAATTTACTATTATTCGTACTACACTTTTCTGATAGAACACACTATATATTTTTACGTATTTATTTGGATAGAGTGCTTTCTTAGGATTAAATCAATAACGATAAAAATTAAACAAATCAATATTATTTGTTCATTAAATACACGAATATGTTCGAAGGGGACTTTCTCTGAATTCCCCGTGAGATTCCCTGACTTTCCCATGAATTCCTGTCCCGTGTACACCATAATTCCCCCGCGGTTTACCCCTCAGATTATTATTAACATATTCTTTACACTATATCTTCCTTAGTATTAGAGATAGACCGATCAAACCTTATATCATTGTAATCTTGATAAAGTGTTCTAAAAAAAAAAAGTTTAATAGATATATCCGAAATGCAATAAGTATTGTGTTGAAATCATACGAAAATTTCCTACAACTACGACTTAAAAAAGATAAGAGAAGTGAAATGTTTTGTAAATAACTATACCTACGTCATTCCCAACTTTTATCTTTTTTTTATCACATCTACAAATATTTACATTCCAATTAAGCTCATGCAAATGCTTCTAGATTATTAGTGGTAGCGTCGCCGTCGGTTTGAAAGACGGCCATAGAAAAACTGCGAAGCTCTAAACTACGAGTATCGAACAACCCGTTCTCATTGTAAATTCGAAAACTTAGTAAGCGAAAATGGAATCCGGCCGCGATTATCATACTTTTTACAACTCATTCATATGCAGCAAATGTTTTTTAAAGGAATATTCAAATGGGTTGACATCACATTATATATAGAAGTTTTCAATTCAATTTCACCGGGTGTGAGGAGATTCACGATGTGACGAGAAATCGATGGATGAAATAGTGTGTTGATATTCCACTTTTCTGGCTGCACTTACCCTTATGAATGTGTATTGATGAGAAAAGGTGGGAGCGACGAAAACTTATGCGAGAAATTTCCAAAGTTTCGTATGAGGCGCATTCACGTTCATATGAAATGCAATATTCAAAAGATTTTCAGATACCCCCAATTTGAGAGCAATTTGTTTTTTTTTATGTACAACCTATAACGCTGTAAAATTCTGAACATAATCCTTATATTGTAATATATTTGAACACGATTTTATCGATCCACGACTACGAATTTCACATGTAATTTATTTCTGATATTCTTCACCAAGATTGGTTTAAATAGTGAGCTGACTTGCTTAAATTACACAGACCAACAAAATTTAACTTTTTTTGGACTGTGCGCTGAAAATCCGAATCTGGCAGCAGAATTGCTCTATCACGTTAGGTTTTTGAGATATCCTAACCTAAAAGTGCAAAAAAAATTATTTTTAGTCACATTTGAGGTTATATAGTAATGCTATTCTTTTTTAAAAAACTAATACATTGAATCTAAAAGTACAAGGCTCCCTCCTTCGAACGCCATTGAGTTTGCTCAAATATCTTTTTTTTTTCGTTGATATATCATCATGTTAAAATTTTTAAGTTTCTCAGTTTCTTAATATGCGAAAATCTACTAAGGATCCCTTAGACATCAAGCAGTGGATTGCAATTCAGAAACTTCGTACCCATACGGTTTGTGAGTTTGGAGTTGGTGGGCTTGGGGTTTGTAGGTTCGGGTTTTGTGGGATTGGTGTTGGTGGGTTTGGGGTTTGTGGGTTTGTGAATTTGGAGTTTGTGTTCGTATGTATTGATGGTTTCTGAGTATGAAGTTTCTGAACTGCAATCAACTGTTTGACGTCTAAAGGATCCTTAGTAGATTTTCGCATATTAAGAAAAAGAATTAATGGCATTACTACATAACCTCAAATATGACGAAAAACAGTGTTTTTTGCACTTTTAGGTTAGGATATCTCAAAAACCTGACGTAATAGAGCAATTCCGAGGCCAGATTCGGATTCAGCGCACCAAAATCCTTCCGGATTGCATATTAGTGTGTCTGCTTCTTGACCCTTGTTGACCTGTGTTATTTCAATCTTATCTCAATAATCGTTATCGATCGTTGGGTGCTCCCTAAGGTGCGATAGTAGGCACCTTCTCATTTATTAGTATTCATCAATGACATTATTAAAGATCTGGTATTATTAAAATTCAGCATTTTTTTGGTCCGTACCATATAAAAAGTTAGGTTTGATTATTTTGCTTCGTTTATTGCATATTTCTGCATTAGAAAAGGTTCAGATGATATTCTTTAAGTCCGCAACATTTATATTAAAGGAACAGCACAATTATTTTTTATTCTAGGTTGTGAAGCATCGGTTTTGTATTGAAGAATTTGTGCTAACGTCAATGAGTAAAAAAAAATCAATCTATTCAAAAATGTAATAGCGTCTTCACAACACGCGGTACGCCTTGGAATTTGTAGGATCACGCTCATTTTCCTTCACAACGCAAAAAATCTGGTTAAACTTGCACAATAAATAAAGATTTGACAAGCTGGCTGGCTTAAAAACAAATGAGTCACACTGTATACCTAATTGTTATTAATTTCACTACTACCTACTTATAAACGTAATTTACTCATCATTGTTCCAATGGAAATTCTTTAGAACCTCTGCCACATTTAACTCGTTCTGGCCAACAGCTATATTATATTATTCAAGCTCGAAATAGACGGAAAGAGGCATCCAAATTCCACGAAGGCACTTTTTCTGGAAGCGGTCCCGTATTTACTTTGGCCTTATTTATCCTCAGCGCACGTAGAAAATGTTTTTATCCAGGGCAAACGCCTTGCAAAAAATGGACAGCTATTCGCCTGACAGATATACTTTATTATCAGCGCACTGAAAATACGGCGTAGGCCGTGTAAACATCGCGATAATGCCTGAAGTTCTACCGTTCGGCTCGCGTGATGGCGGATTTAATGGTTCAATAGTACAATTGTGGCGTTTATGAAGAGATGGGTAAATGTCAACTGGGTCGTGTCTTTGTTCGGGGTCGTATTTTATTCTTATTCAAAATATATGTCGTCGATTAATAATGGGAATGAGCTTGGTAGGGGTTTTCACCTTGACCTTTGAACGCTTTGTTCGGGAATTGGAAAATTGGAACAATACCAAGTTCTGTGGAAATTATGGGATGTAGAAATATCAGTTTTAATATACAGAGTGTCCGGAAATTCATGCAACAAAATTTGGTCATAGATTCTTAAGACAAATTCACGGGACCCGTATTTTTTCTTTTTGCCAACTGGCCCCCTCTTTCGGAGATACAGCCCCCTGAAATCTGTAGTGAAATCTATACCTAAAAAGTCGTCTCCTAAGAATAATCTTTTTTTATATCTCAGAACCCTGTTGTATGAGAATCACTAAATTTGGTACACAGGGGTTTTATGACATGTGGAATCTGATGGTGCTACGTTTTTTGAAGAGAACCCCCTTAAGACACTTTTTCGTGGCCCCCCTTGTTTTTGGAACCAGAAA
This sequence comes from Anoplophora glabripennis, assembly GCF_000390285.2. Lineage (NCBI taxonomy): Eukaryota > Metazoa > Arthropoda > Insecta > Coleoptera > Cerambycidae > Anoplophora > Anoplophora glabripennis. The sequence continues at coordinate 430,337 of NW_019416421.1, forward strand.
AATTTGGTCGCAAATTAGATTTTTTTTTTTAATTATTAGTTAGCTAGAAAGCCATTGAATTTAGAAACTTTTTTGCCTCTTGATATTTGTTTCGAAAACCGCAATGTTTTTGAGGAAAATGGCGATATGCATTCGATCACATTTTGACATTTTTCTCGAAAACATTGCATTTTACGAAAAAAGTATAAAGGCACAAAAAGTTTCTAAATTTAATGGCTTTCTAGTGGACTTATAATTTTTAAGAAATTTAAATATGCGACCAAATTTTTTTGGCTCCAAAGACAAGGGGGACCACGAAAAATTGTCTTACGGGGGTTCCCTGTCAAAAAACGTAACACTGTCAGAATCCACATGTCATAAAACCCCTGTGTACCAGATTTAGTGATTCTCGTACAACAGGGTTCTGAGATAAAAAAAAAGAATATTCTTAGGGGAGGACTTCAGGGGGCTGTAACTCCAAAAGAGGGGGCCACTTGGCAAAAATAAAAAAATATAGATCCCCTAAATTTGTTTTAAGAATCTATGACCAAATTTTGTTGCATGAATTTCGGGACACCCTGTACAGAGTGCCTTCAGGTTAAGACTAGAATTGCTAGAAATAAATTTGGAAGGTGGCTGTATTACAGAGAACAGCAAATAGACCCATTAATACCATTTAAAATAGAAGAAAGGAATTAAAAAGATTTTCCGCAACCCTTATAAATCTGTTTCTGGGGTGATTCCACCCTCTCACATTCTGTTTTTATTTCACAGAAGCGTAATATTGCTGGTATACCTAGTGAACATACCTGCAGATATATTTTTAAACAATACAAAATTTTAACTTTAAGTTCGTTATTTATATTTGATATGTGTATTTGTTTTTAAAAATAGGCAAAAATTTTATTTTATTTTCTAAATTGTCTATTACCAATAAGTCACCAAATTATTTGGGGCCTAAAATTTTTAACAAATTACCTTTTGAATTAAGACAAGATAAAGTATCTTTTTATCAATTTAAAGTAATGTTAAAATTATATTTAGTGACCAAATGTTTTTATTCCTTGGGTGAGTTTTTTGCTTCCTAGGTTAAGTTACATTTGTTTTTACTTTAAATATCTGCTATACGTATAAGNAAATAATCAAGCGCCGGATATATGTTAATTATTATGATCGAGCGAAATGAATTAATTGTGTAATGTTTATTTTACCTACCCCAGTCTCAGGTTCCATAACTCGCTTGTACCTACCTGCCGATCGGGACCGAGCGACCCGCGATCGCGCACTACCGAAGGCCACAAGCGGGCGTCCCGACGCCAGGCGTCTCGGGCGTCCGTCGGTCCAAACCGCCCCAATACCTACTGAAATGAAAAATAAAAAACGAAAAATCAGAAAAAAACCTGTTTTTCACATTTATCTCGGAAATTTTGATGTTATGTTAAAAAGTGACCTCTACAAAAGTTGTAGATTTTTGCATGATCTACAACTTTTGTATTGGATACTTTTTTGTCTGACTTTTCGCCAGAAATCCCAATGATACAATTTTTTATAACTTTTCATCCCCCCAAATCAACCCTCCGCCGCCCCTGCTCACGCATTTATTTTTTTTACGTTTATTATATGCCCCTTTACCATTTCCACTTAACAATTTTCATTTTTTTCCCCCTTAATGAGTTATTTTGATCGGTCTATTACAATATTACGGTGTATAAAATAAGTAACATTTATGTCAAAACTTATTGATGGACGTCATAAACAACGCATACATTCTTAGTAATAGTTTACTCTAATTAACTTTATATCAAAATTTTAATGATTTTAGTGACTGTAGTTAGTAGTGACTAATTATTATATTACCAGCTTATTTGGCATCCTTAAAACCCCCGGAATTCCAAATTTCATAAAAATATTTCACACCGTTTGAAACTATTCGTAAAAATTCTATTTAAAAATTTTTATTTTGTCGCTCTGTATCTCGAAAACAAGAGGAGATAGACATATATAGCTCATAAGACAAAAAATTCTTATTTATAGTCGTACTATCACCCCCTGTATTTACGGGAGGTCTTTCTGTATACGCTTTTCAATTCTTTATTTTCTCATCTGCAACAGAAAATTTTATAATGGTACTTTGGCAGATGATTCCTTGAGATGTCATGAATTTTAAAATAAGGTGTTAGTCCACATCAACGTTTTATAGAAAAAAAAATTGGAGCACCGAAGTAACATTTTAATTGACGCAAAGGGTGCTATCAATCTTCACATTTTGCTAGTACTTTCTAACCAGGAGAACGTCTCCCGAGTAATATATCACACACCATAACAAAATATGAGTGTACGGGTATATATTATTAACTTTGTCAGATCCGTAATCATTTATCCTACATCCTGACAGGACGTGCAAAAAGTTGTTTCACGAAGAAACGCCCGTACCCCCCGTCCTCTTACATGTATCACGTACAGTAATCGTCTAATTTGACGTGAGAATAATAAAATCCTACAACCGTAAATCTGGAAGCCCTTTACTTGAACATTGTACAATATACCCGTCGTTTATCATCAATCCCAGTTAGTTTCCGAGAAAAAATCGTGAAACAAGGCGCACGCGAAGATGTTATTACTTCTCGTCGAGCAGGATATATAATTTTGCTAGATTCCGGCATGTATCAACTTTGATTGCGTCTTTATTTGAAAATATTGTGACAGCAAACTCGATGTGACCGAGGATACTACTATTTCTAGAAGAAATATGTATTTAACCCCACAGAAATCCCAGTCAAATTGAAAAATTGAAAGTGCATTGTAAAAATAAAATCAAACTATAACACAGCCCCACAAAAAAAATTGAAATTATTTTCTCCGATATCTGAGGAGGTGCACTTTATGTTTTTGGGGTTGCTGAATCCGAATCCGTGGTCCGTTTAACCCCATCACGTCAGGGTCAAGGGCATCTGAAGGTCAAATTGCGGAATGACTATTAAAAAATCTGGAAAAATTTATATATATTTTCGGGGTCGCTAAATCTGAATCTGGGGAATCAAGGTTAAATAAAGGTCAAAACCCTAAAATTTGATATGATATTTTTGACCCCGGATTCCGAAAGAGCAGAAAATTTTAGATCCGAATACGTATTTACCACAAACATAACAGAAATGATATGGGGTTTTTGGGTTGTCATGCTCATGTCTATGGGTTTTACTACTTGTAGCTTTATACTCTGGTGAGGCCAAGGTAGTTATATGTCTTGGTTTCTATAAGCACAGACCTCAATTTTGAGACAAAAAAATGGATTTTCATTTTTTTAGTTTTTTGAATACTTTTTGAATAACTCAACAACGGAAAACAATCGGAAAATTTTCCACTCTTGATTTTCAATTCGTTTTTGTCTCCTTAACCAAATCCTAGATGGACGGGTGTCACTTTTGGGACACCCTGTACATTCTAGTATTTTCACAACGGCTTAACAGATTGTTCTGAAATGTGGTGTAGAAAATGTCACTGTCAATTGCTACTCTACTGTGAGGAACCAACAAAATAGTAAAAGTCACCACTATGGTGAACCTACAAAAAAAATTTTGAGCCACTGCTTTCATATATATTTTCAGTAAAATGCTCCATTAAACTACTACTAAAATAATGTCTTAAAACAATATAGACTGGTAAAGTCGTTTATATTAACCTGCAACCACTATAATTTGTTCCTATTTTACTGTTAATTACCATAATTTCTGAGATGAAATTATTAAATTATTTAAAACTGTTTTAAAATTGCAGAATGTAAAAATCGAATCGAATCGCAGACCAAACCGCATCTTTCTAGAGCGAGAAATAAAAAAAATTATAATTTCAAATATTTCGATTTTTCACCAGCAAGAACGGCGTTGACACCATTTATAACTACAAAGCGATGTTTCGCATTGTATTAGTTATATCCTGTCCAAATTCGGTTAGTGCAGCTCTCTTGGTTTCGAAAATTCAATACCTATGTATGTTTTCAGCCACGAACATTGAACAATTCCAAATATTTCGATTTTTCACCACCAAGAACGGCGGTGACAACATTTTTAACAGTAAGGCGATGTTTCGCATTGTATTAGCTATGTCGTGTCCTTTGGTTAGTGCATCTCTCTCGGTTTCGCCAATTTAAAAAGTCACGTGACTTAAAACGTGACTTAACAAGGCTCCTCCATATCTTTTTAACCGTTGAAAATGTCGAAAAACTTACTCTAACATACCAACTAACATACAATGATAAAAAATCGTTGTTAACATGTGAGCTGTCTAATGAATAGTGGTGCGAATTTCGAAAATTCTGTAATGCCGTCTCTGGTAAAAATATCCAGCAATAAATATATGGCTTCTTCTTGTCTGTACCTATCTCTAATTTTAGTTGAATATTTTAAGGCGGCCAATTCCAGTTGAGGTGATCGTTCTGATTGAGTTTCATTCATCAAACTTTTAACCTTGCCAATTTTCCTTCCTTTTTACATTCGAACCGTCGGCTTTCCTAAACACCCTTTGGGTCGCAGAACGCCGATAAACTTATTTAATATCGATGGGCCCCTTGAATTTCTTTCTGGATGAAAACTATTTACATATGAGAACGTATCAGATAAAAATAGACGCGTTTATCCAAATCGCTCTCACAAAGCTCTGTAATCTGGTACGATTCATTCATCAAACTGTTGGAAAATCAAAAATATAACTGCATAAATCACATCTGCTTTACATAATTCATCAATCTGTCAATAAAGCTGGGTAAATCTGTTAATTTATCGTCGAAATTAAAATAGGTGGAGCTGACGCTTGTGTCGTTGAATTTTATAATGTAAACACAGTAAATTAATCAGCTAGGAGCAATACCGAGTAATTTTTTATAAGGTAGGCGTATCGAAACAGAAATCATTTACTTTGAAGTAGACAGCTTTTGGTGATAAGCACAAATTACAAGCGGGTAAATATCTGTAAAGTATGTGCAAACAAAGACTACAATTGAGTGTAAAAATAAAATGTTTACTGTAAGAATAAGGTGACGTCATTCACATCACTTGCTGTCGGCCTGATTTAATATTATTACGGGTTACATATTTGTTCAAAGAATTCAAGTATGTTAAGGAATATTTATACCTAATATGGCAATATATATAATATGACATGTGCTTTTCCTTTACCCCTACAAAGTCTGATCCACCTCAGGACTATATCTTTTGATCCCAGTTGGCAAAGAACGTAATCCAATTATTTCCTTTCTCCAAAAGATAGGTGGTCCTTTTTTGCCAAATCGTTTTTGTAAAGATGTTTTTAGTGTCCTCAGGCCCTGTCCCCACAGACAAACAATGGACGTAAGTAATTCCTTAAATAAGAAAAACAAATTGGAAACGAATCACTGAAGCAGGGAATTTTGGTAAATTATTAATTCTTTGTTTTCCAAAGTATCCGGGAAACTCCAAGAAATTTATTTTTTAGTAAAGCGTGAGGATTTAGGAGATAAGGATTTCGTTTGAAGGGTAGGTATGTCGCTGCTTTCTCTGCATATTTCACGTAATAGGTCTCTGTCTATGTACATTTTGTAGGGTTCTGCTTCATATAACAATTTCTCGAAAGCAATTTCTTTCAGATAATAATACTTTTTTCATTTCAGAGAAATAAAAGTTTTATATACTTAAATATTCTAGCGCTTTGACATGTCTGGTTATAATCAAGTTTTTTATTTTTAAATTACTCAAATGACGAAAGCTGACAGTATATCCTGTCAAATATCATTTCAATGTACTGTCAATACCACTTCTTACAATTAGATTAAATTAAAAGACTCATCTACATTCTAATCGAAGTAAATTGGAAACGAAGACCATTTGCCTTTGCAGTTAGTCGAACTTCAGAAACTATCCCGTACATTTCGTAATAGAAAATTACTGAGACTTTTACCGCTGCTGCAAGCAGGTATTGTATCTCGAGTTTTTTTACATTAAACTTTATTGCGGAAACTTAGGAAGTAGCCGCAAAAGTTCGATGTGCTAATAAAAATTTATTTCAGTTACCTACTCACAAATCGATAAGTTTTGTAACAGATGGAATGGGATGGGAAAATAATCATAATTTTAAGCAATAGGTGTATTGCATTCATACCTTGGCAGAATTTAAAGGTGATTGATTAGTAATTTATACTTTATACAGAGTTATAAATTACGTAAGTACCTACCCAGTTCTTAGATAAGAAATAGAGATAGAGTATTTTTATGACTTTGCAAACGACAGCATATCTTTGCTATTTTTATACTTAACCAACAGATTTCAGTATGAATGTTTTTACAATAATATAAAGACAAATACATTGGAAGTAAGATATTGTGTTCCGCAAGGTTCGGTCTTGGGTCTTTTACTTTATTTAATTTACGAGAATGATCTACCTAACATTTTTGTCAGTAATATTTTAAGTATGCTTTTTGCAGATGACTCTAGTGTTGCTACAGCAAATTCAAATTTATGTGTGTTGTTTTTTAACGACAATCATTAGCAAGCGACAGATTTCAGTATGAATGATTTTACACAGCTTTATGTCTGCAATTTGCACAATTTTTACAATAGAAATCGGTTCCATCCTTCCTAAAATTGGGAAGAAAAATTATCTTTATACCAGACTTTTTAGCCTAGATGACAAGAAAAGGAAAATATTCTTTGGAAATTTAATTGTTCATTACCATTTACAAGAAATTCAAACAGTAAAGAATTTAAAACAAAAATTGTACCGCTTTTTATATTTCTAATGTTAATCATCTTCATTTATTTGACATGGAGAAGATATAAAATAAAATACCTGAAAAGAACACCCTTCATCGTGATTTAATTGAAACGAGTTATTGTCTGAGAAAAGAGAAGCTCCGAAATCGTATTTATTTCTTGTTCCATCATCAAAGACACACCCATTCAGTGTAAAGCTCGTCTTAGCGTGAAAAAGTGTAATCGGATGTAGCAAATGCGGTGAACAGCTGCAGCATCGCGAGACGTAACAAAAACGTCCGGTGTAAGAAATTATTGCAATTTATTTTCAAACTTATTTCCCGTAATTCCAGAACCATGCAATGGAAACTTGTTTCGCACTAAGGTATCTAGGGCTGGCAGAGATGGCATATCATTGTCGAGAGATCAGGAAGAAGGTGAGATTTTTTTTTCTATTACGTATTATTCTTAAGATAGGCTATTTTGAAAATGTATTTCCTGTCAGATAACTTATATGCTCGATGTTTCTGAAAAGATACAGTTCTATACTAAAATTACTTAATCGATGGCATAGGTGTTCCTTTTTTTTGATATGCCTGTATCAAAACTTCAAAGTTGAAGAAAACATATATGAAATTTCATTAAGCGCGACTAACAACGAACGTTAAAATCCGTGTAATGCAATCAGTTAGAGTTCAAAATTCAGCTGTTTTAAATGTTTCGTCGGATTTCTTTCGAACATAAATTTTTTAGCAGGGGTAAGTGAGGGAGGGAATAATGAAGTAGTCGATTTAATACGTAGTTTATTTTTCACTGGGCAGAAAGATTTTGAAGGCTTCTCTTATTTGTCTGATAATTATGGAAACGTTGAAAATTATTTAAAAATGCGAGGATTAGAACGCCCACTAAGATTTTTTAGTATATTTAATATTCTATTGCGCTTTTAAGACTTATAAAACATATATTAAGTTTTACAAACAAGAAATCGCACTTTTAGTAAGTCAATATCTAATCAATAGAAATGTTGAAATAGACTTCTTTAATTTTTCTCAGTGGGAGATCACGGAAAACATAAGCATATCTGTAAACATCGGATTGTATTTTTTCTGTTTCGTCGAGAATTTTGTAAAAAAATACTAAATAATTATGATTAATTCATGTTTTGATAGTTTCATAAAAATATTCGGGGTGTGACTATGTTTATAGTACCGTACGCGTTTTCTATATTCGACAGACGTGTAAAGTTCTGGAAAATGATAATGATAAACATACGAAGTAAAAAAAATTTGTTTTTCCTTATTCTAAATGTATTGTCAGTCTTATATCCTCTAAAACCCTAGTCACTTACACTAGTCATATCAGGTTACAGTGTATGTTAAAAAACAGGTCTGAGACAGGAAAAAGCAGGTCTGAACCAGTAGAAAACAGGTCTGAACCAGTAGAAAACAGATATAAACCTGTAGAAACTTGACCTCGAATGCTGCAATACCAGATAAGAATGACGCAAAGCTGTTTGGAGGTCATTGACCTCCCATTATCGTGATTGAATTTTAAATTTACCACCAACTGGCCATGTGACGTCACTTCCATGCCGCCATGACACTTCTTGCATGCCAACATCCACGCATCTCTTGCACAACGACAATTCCCACAAGAAGCCGCTGAAGGAGCGATGGACACTGGCCATCGAGTTCGTGACGTCATTTAGTGTGGCGCAGAACCCGCCTCATATATCTACTGAAGACTATAAGTTCACTGAAAATTACGCATAAAATCGCCCCCCTTAAATCGAAACGTTCAACTCTTGTACAAAGGAGAGTAAGAAATATTTTATTTTAGATTGTAGTACTAAGTTGTTTTATAAACGTGTTAAATGACAAATACTTAAATGTGTCAAATATAACAAAATTTTGTGCGAAAGAGCTGAGAACAGGGCGTTCTCAGCTCTTTCCTTCAATTTTGATACGTTGTTTTATGCCCTGTATCACTTCATATTTCCCAAAATATTGATACAACAAAGTTTTAATAATTTCAAGTTATTCAATCTAAACTACCTATATTCAGACATTTTTTCTATTTTTCGAGATATTACTTATAAACTTTTTTATTTTTAATTTTATGGTCAAAATAATGATCCCTATTAAAAAATTCTACCTATGTTGAGAAAAGTTTTTCTGAATAAAAGTTGTTTGTTCATATACAAAATTTGAATATAATGAGACTGATATTTTTCTAATCATCTAATAAAATTATTCCCAATTTTTTACACAAAAAGTTTACTTATACAGTAAAAGCAAAGCTAATACATGTTAATTCAGGACAACTTACATATATTAACGACACTTTTTCATATCTTACACAAGAAGGAAAGCACTTTACCTATAAAGAAAATATTTTTTTGATCATGTTGAGATACGTATAATGTAATGTGTTATCATAAAGAAAATGTTACAGAATATTTTTTAGCCGAATATTCGTTCCCTACAATGTAGAATTTATTTTCAAAAACATGCCATGTCACGTTAAATTTTGAAAAAAAATAAACAATGTAGCTATTCTACTTCTGATCATTTTTTTAAATAGGAAATAGCCTGTAGATAGATAGATGTTGACCTATTTAAAACTTCATTTTTGTAAATATAAACACAAGCAGATTTTTTTAACAAGAAAGTTTCCCTTTATTTCCACTTTATCCGTAGACACACTATACAGGGTGTCTCACTTTATATCTGAAAAAATGCGGAAAAAATAAAATTTTAAGAATTTACGAGACATTGACATACAAACTTATTCAAATCTTTATTAACAGGGTGTTGATCTTGATTTTTTTAGCTTGTATTAATATATCAGCGTTAAAAACCAATTGTTTTCATATTCGATTTCGAAATAAATCGATATTTTATGCAATCATCTGGAATTTATTTAAGCTACACTTCTAAAAATTGAAAACAACTTTTTCTTAACTCTCCGAGATATTAATGAAATAGTCCAAATTTAGAAATAAGATGATATCAAAGTTCCATTAATGCTTTGAGTTCTATCAATTCCTATTTTTTTTTTTTTTTTTTTCAAAATTAATTTAAGTCATCCTGTATACTTACACATATGCTTTTATATTTAGAAAACGTTGTCTAGACACAGATATTTTTTCCTAAATAAGTTTTACGGGTCCGCCTGAAAAAGCCCACACCTTTTTATCAATCAAATCATTGACAAATAATAATACCACCGACAACTTTCGGCCCTTTAGCGCCCTTCGACGCGGCTGCTGGGGTGCGAATCAGCCTTTTATTAATATAATAACTCCGGGCATTCCGCCGCATTATCTTCACGCCGGATTTTGCGCAAGGCCGAACAATTAGGGGAGTATTTATAAATTTATCTCCTTCGTCCTTTGTACTTCACTTACTCGCCAGCTGAGACTGACTGCGAATTCCGCTGCCGTTCTGACAACCTGCAATTAGAGGATAATTAGCGATTACACTCCAAGTAATTTCATTAAGGGATAAACGACAGGGTGGTCCCGAAAAGCATTGTGATATCAATGAAGATTTTTTTTTTCCCGAGAGCTACCACGTGTGATAATCCATGTGGCTGTCGTTAAAAAACAACATGTGGTGTCTACTTTAAACGTAAAACATTTGAAGGGATCTAAGGTATCAAAAACAATTTTTGCAAAACCTTTAAAAATCATATTCGATTCTATAATCACATATAAAGAATATCCACGAGTATGGAAATAAGTCGCGAATATGCCCCGTTTATAAAAAAGGTAATGAGAACGACATAACTAACTACCAGCCCATAGCTATTATAAGTAACTTCTCAAAAATCCTCGAAATAATTTTACACAATCTACTTCATTTTCATATTGAAAAATCAATATCTCCATACCAACATGGATTTATGAGTGGTCGTTGAACTACCTCAAATCTAGTTGAGAAAACCCAATTTATTGCTGAAGCTTTGGATGCAGAAAATCAGGTTGATGTTGTGTAACCGATATTCCAAAGCTTTCGATCGGCTTGATAATAATCTATTAACACTGAAATTGGAGTCATATGGCTCTATTATCTCTGTTTAAACCTTATTTTAGTAATAGGTACCAATTTGTGCAATATCGTGGATTTCAATCATGTTAATTCCATCAATCTTCAGGAATTTCGCATGGGTCAATCCTGGGGACACTGTTGTTTGTTTGGTGGATCTTTTTTTAAACAGAGTTACGCAATTTACTGACCTTGGTGTTACATTTGATAATAGATTATCGTTTGACGACCACATTAGTTTAGTAACCAAATCTGCTCATAAGAATTAATTTGCGTAATTCTAAGGACTTTCAGAACGTAAAGGTTCTAAATATCATGCAGCATTTGTGCGTTGCAAACATGAATATGTATTGGTTATTTGGAGTCCCATATAATATATTTATAATATTCAATTACAAAAAGTACAGTGGAGATTTTTAAAGACTATTCATTTTATTAGCTACGGATTTTATCCTCCTCGTGGTACACCTGAAGAATTATTGCTTTCTTGCTTTAATTTTAATAGTTTCTGTCGTAGACGAATTATGTTTTCAATTATATTCCTATTTAAATCATAAATAACACTTTAAATGCAGACTCGTTAGTCTCAAGGATTTAATTATGTTCCTAGACTTAGTTCTAGATTTCACTCTGCTTTACAATTACCCACACTTCGTGCCAATTTACTAATAGCATCTCCCCTATATCAAATGATTTTCAATTATCAAAAGTATGAGGATCGACTTAATATATTTTTTCATTCTATGAATGACATAAAAAAATAGTTTGTCTAGTAAATGTAATCCTTATCCTGTACATGTTAGTTAGCTTATTTGTTTTATTTGTCTGTTATTGTTTATACTTAAGTTCTTTTGTCTGCATTTTATATTTTATATTTTGTATGCGCTATTTTGTGTAGTACCTACTTATATTTTTATATTTAATGTTAGTTTGTCTTTTTTAAATTTAGTTAAGATTTTCTTTTTTACCTTATCCTATAATTGGGACTTTGTCCCGTTGGATATTGTAAATAAATAAATAAATAAATAAATAAATAAATAAATAAATAAATAAATAAATAAATAAATAAATAAATAAATAAATAAATAAATAAATAAATATATAAATAAAATAAAGATCCATAAGTGGTTGAAGTTGGAAATTTACTTTGTTCACAGTTACACAACTGAAAAACAAAAAATGATCTCAAGTAGAGTGTGACATAAATTAAGTTAATCGTTTCCCTGATTCCTTATATCACAGAGCATATCCTAACCATAACCCCAAATGGTTCGAAAATTTGCTCAAAAAACCTCAGAATTAGGAACTTTACATTTACGTTTATTTTTACTATGTTGCTAATTTGGCAGTACCAGTACCGGCCAATAGTATCATGTTGTTTTTGCATAGCTACTTAGACAATAGTACCTTCAAACCGTTTAGTTTTCGTTTCGACGCAACCCCGTTTTGTGTCAATTAGTAAAACATTTTGTTTTAACGTGTCGTATCGGATCAAATCAAAATGATCACCCTGTACACCACGGCGTTGCGCCTTTAGTTAAAACCAGGTCGCGGCCCGCGCAGTCGATAACGATTCCTGACATTAATCACAGGAATTGGAAAATGAAATTTATTAATATCTGATTTCGGGGTAAATTTTCCTTATGGGTCTAATTTTCGGAGGAGGTGGGCGTCGATTTGGGCTTCTGTAATTATTATTCGGCAGAGTTTGCCGGTTTCAAATTTCTTTCCAGCTTTAATTAAACCGGGGACTGTTGCGTTGTTTCACCGACTACATTTGGCGTTTATGAGGGGTATCGGGGGGCGGGGACGATTTTGTTGTGGGACGTCTACGGAATAGGCACCCCCATCCACTCTTTTACAAACATACAATTAAACAAATGCATTAATTAAATATTTTCAATAAATTGTACATGTTTAATATAAAACAGAAAATTAATTTGATTTTACATAAACAAGGTTTGAAATCGATTGGAGTATTATTGTGTTAGAGGCCTTAAGTATTGTTAGAGAGAATAAACTGTATGAGTAAAAATGGCAAGTCTGTAGGACTGTACCCCACCTTTTATTGTATTTCCAAGTAACGCATATAAAATGTGGAAAGATTTAGTTATTTATTTATTTATTTATTTATTTATTTATTTATTTATTTATTTATTTATTTATTTATTTAGAAACGCAATATGTAACAATAAAGTCCCAGTTAGAAGATCATTTTAAACAGAAAAGTGAAGCTTAAATAAAAAAAACATCTGGTAGCTAGCAGGTAGCTAAAATTTAATCCCCGACAATCCGTCTTTGTCTATGCCGCTTCAATTTCTCGGTCCATTTCTTTTATAAGTAAACAATATAAAAACAGCATATCAAAACATGAGGCTACTTTAAGCATCATAACCGGGTTAAGAAGGTTTTTAGTAATTCAAATAAAATTATTCAATATTATTATCAAAATATTTATTTAAATTTAATTAATAGACTTTTATTCCACACAAAAATATATGTATTTTGAAAATTCAAATTATGGTGAGTAAATGTAGTGTTGTATAAATGTACAATAAAGAAAATAAAAAAGTAGGTATATTAAAATTCATCCTCTGAATATTCTGATGAATTATCTTCGTCTCCTAGATTGATAACGATAGGTTCCACAATAACGTCAATTAAATTATCGAGTTCTCACATTTTCTCTTCTTTTTGTACATGATGTATACATCTTTGCCAATTATCTGCAGTTATTCGTTCCAAGGAATTTTTTAACAAAATTTTCACGTCACTTAATTTAAACATCGTATTATTTCGGGCAACATCTCCTTTTACCTGCGCCCAGACTAATTCGATTGGGTTAAGTTCACAATGATAAGGTGGCAACCGTAGTACCGTTATTTGGCGATTTGTTGCCATTTCATGGATAACATATTTTTTCTGATTTTTATTAAGATTGGCAAGTGTCAAAAGTTCCTTTTTCACCATATTTGTTTCAAAAGAAATGTTTTTTCCGGATAACCATTGAATTATATCGGCTTTCCTCCAAGCAGTCGTAGGCGTCCGCTCGGTCTGCCGAGAATGGTAACTGGCATTATCCATGACAATTACAGACCCCGGAGGAATAAGATCCAACATCTGTGTAAAATACTCTTCGAAAACATCTGCGTTCATGTCTTCGTGATAGTCACCTGTATTTTTAGATTCAAATAAAAGTAAACCGCCATCTACAAAACCACTGGCACTACCTATATGTGTCACTATTAATCTTCGCCCTTTACCTGAAGGTGCCTTGAACCCTGTTGAAAGTCCATCCAAAAATGCTTGTCGAAAACTTTTTACATTTTTATCTTGTCATACTTTTGTTACAGTATATCCCTCGTTGACCCAAGTTTCGTCTAGATAATAAATATTCCTCCCTTCGTCACGGAATTTTCTAATTGATCTTAAGTAGGATCTTCGCCAACAAATAATTTCATCTTTGTCGATAAGAACTGACTTCCTGTTCTGCTTTTCCCAGCAAAAATTCAACTCTCGTAAGACGGCTCATAATTTGCTTCTACTGATTTTTGGCAAGTCGTTGTCCTCTGAAAGTTCACTTAAAATTTTGTTCAGCGTTGGTATCTCTTTCTTAAAATAAAATGAGTGTACTTTTCTGCGAATGACATTTTTGAAGAAATCATCTATAACGACTTTTGACCTCCCTGTAGATGATTTTGGGGGATTTACAGTATCTTGTTCATTTTTTGTTTCCTTTAAAAGTCTGTAGATAGTCGATTTTCCAATCCCTGTCATTTTTGTTAGCATTAGTGTTACCCGATAATTACCTGAAACGAAATATTACCACGCCCATGGCCGGTTCTTATCTCGGGGTTTTATTACTCTCTCTCATTTCCAAACAGACTATAATAACTGTAAGACGTCATTTTACACTATTTGTTTACATTCAAAGGTAGATTAATATTTGAACACCAATTATCCAATTTGTTAAGATCATCTAGTCCAATCAGTACACGATTTAACCTCCAAAAAAAACTTAAGTTCATCCACATAGTTTAAGTAATTGATATCAAGACATTCAATTAGATCATTAGTAAAAATAACAAACAAGAGTGGGCCCAGAATTGGTCCTTGGGGACCTGCTTATTGGAAAGTACAGTACTGTACACATTGTACATTTCTAAATAAAACTATTAATGTAATAAAAGTATTCGTGTTTACGTACGTGTAAGTACAAACAATGTTTTAACCAATAATTTCTTACAATTATTTATCGATGAATATGTATTACCCATCAATATCACGTTGTTCCTACCTACGATTCATTAAAAAAAAAAGGAAACTATCCATAGCAGTGGGAGGGCTAGGTAGCACTAAATCAATTTGTAAATTTAGTAGAGGTCACGTTGGAGAAGGTTAATGTCGAGTACGTATTCAAGGTGAACTCTCCGAACTCTGTAGAATAGTAAGTGGATTGCGCCAGGGATATTCTCCACTTTTACCTTAAAAAGAGTTTCTTAAATTCCGTATATACCTTGGGGCACTGTCGACGTAATTTTGGTAGCCGCACATTTTCCACATAAGAAAATAGTATTCATGAAAAGACTCAGGCAACTGTGTAATCACGAAATATAAGATACAGATCGATTTCGTGGACGGGACACCGTTAAAATAAATACAGAAACAGATATACAGGATGTCCCGAAATTCATGCAACAAAATTTGGTCATAGATTCTTAAGACAAATTTAAGGTACCCGTATTTTTTTCTTTTTGACAACTGGCCCCCTCTTTCGGAGTTACTGCCCCCTGAAATCTAACCCTAAGAAGTCTTTTTTATATCTCAAAACCATGTTGTACGAAAATTACTAAATTTGATACACAGGGGTTTTATAACATGTGGAATTTCACAGTGCTACGCTTTTTGGCAAGAAACCCCCTTAACACAGTTTTTCGTGGGCCCCCTTGTCTTTGGAACCAGGAAAATTTCGTCGCAAATTTGATTTTTTTTTAATTATTAGTTTGCTAGAAAGCCATTGAATTTGGAAACTTTTTTATCTCTTGGTATTTGTTTCGTAAAACGCAATGTTTTTGAGGAAAATGGCGAATCACGATATGCATTCGATCACATTTTGACATTTTTCTCGAAAACATTGCGTTTTACGAAAAAAGTATAGAAGACAAAAAGTTTCTAAATTTAATGGCTTTCTAATGGACTGATAATTTTTAAAAAATTTAAATATGCGACTAAATTTTTTTGGCTCCAAAAACAAGGGGGCCCACGAAAAATTGTCTTAAGGGGATTCCCCGCCAATAAACGTAGCACCATCAGATTCCACATGTCATAAAACCCCTATGTACCAAATTTAGTCATTCTCGTACAACAGGGTTCTGAAATATCAAAAAATTATTCTTAGGGGCGGACTTCAGGGGGCTGTAACTCCGAAAGAGGGGGCCACTTGGCAAAAATAAAAAATATGAGCCCTAAATTTGTCTTAAGAATCTGTGACCAAATTTTGTTGCATGATTTCGGGACACCCTGTACATGTTGTACAGGATCAAAATATTCAATTTGTACACTCAAAAAGCTCTTACTTCTTAACGGAAATTAAATTAAATAGCATTGGTATGCAGTTCAAGTAGAAGAAAATAATTATTTATTTATTTATTTATTTTATTTATTTAAGTTACACCACCTGACAGTGGAAGAAATAGCTAATAAAAATAGACACATTAACAAAATCGAATATCAATAAAGTACAAAAGTAAAAAAACTAACAATAACACAAATTATAAAAAGTTATAAAAAATTGTAAAAGATAATCACTAAACTACTAAATAAAAAAAACAGTCAACAAAGTTAAACTAAATGCTAACATAAATACCAATAAAACACAATCATTTTAAAATTCAATTAAAAGTAATACACATAATTTCCTAAAGCAGGTCATAAAAAGAATGATTCAAAATTAATATTGCATGTCTATGACTAGAAAAAACTCTCTTAATATGAGATGAAAAAAAGAAAACCCAGTGGGTTGAGGTCCGGTGTTTTCAGTTCGTTTTACTAGAAAATCAGGCTTTTTTTCGAAAAACATAAAAGAGTAGTAATTTGCAGAAATTTGAAAGATGAATCCGAAAATATCATAATTGTTACCTTAAAACAGTAGCGTACTATACAGGGTTAACTATCACTTAGTACATAAATTTTAAGTGAGGATGGAGAAAAATAAGATTTAACAGAATCGACCTTCAAAAAATTTCCAAAATTGTTTTTAAAGCTGAAAATATTTGTTATCTAAACCTCAGTGAAACCCCTATTTCACGACGGCTATGACCGTCCGTCAGACGCAAGATGCGAATTTCGCATACGGCAACGGTAGTGAAACAGCGCCGCGTTGCCACGTGTATCGATTATCCGCGCATTTGAAGAAAAACTTTTATTTACAAAATTCGTTTTCAACATCCTTGTAGAGTTTTACACTAATAAATAATATTAAACACAAATAATTACTTACTAAACGTAAGTACGTGAACAAAAACACAAACACCGACAAAGCGACAAACTATTTGAACTCAACAGCTATTTGTTCTGTGAAAATAAAGTCGTAAAGTCACCTATTGAAAATTTGAAACAGCCCCATCTCTAGGCAAGTAGCGTAAGGTGTACTTCATACATCTCGTTTTTAAACTTCTCTTGTTGTTCGGGAATTAAATTGTGATATTAGTAATAATAATAATATCTCTACCCTCATTCTAACTACGAGAATTAGCCCAGAAGTCGGAGACTTGTGCGGGAGAGGAGGCGGCATATTATTACGCAGGCCGCATTTGCGTCCAGGAACGACTTATGTTGGTAGGCCCTAACCACCATTCAGTGCAGGAATGAGGGAAACCTGGAAAACCTCATTAATTAGGGGGGTGGTCAAATGCCAACCGGTGTCAATCTCTCACATTGACCCAAGCCAACATTCTTCCACCCTACCATACCTACACAGAGGGTGCCAATCATCCGTACAAGCATAGCTAATCTACAGTCTACCGGCCGCGGGATTCGAAACCCGGGTAGATCGACACATCGATTTAAGTACTGACGCCTTAAACCGTGCGGCTATCGACCGAATAAAAATAAAAACAAAAATCGTCGATGTTCGCATAAAATAATTAGTACCTCTTATTTTAAGCCGATAAATAAATTCAAGATTAATTAAAATGTACGTGAGGAACATGCGATGTTAACAAATCTAAAGGGCCAGTTGTCTACGATGTTTTTGGAGAGTCGAATGCAAATCCAACGCCGCTACGGATATCGGACATCAAATTAAAGACGGTGCATTCCGATTTTTCGATTATTATTCCTTTCGTTAAATTCCGATTCACTTCAATGGACATTTTAATTAATTGTGCGTGGTGGTGTTTTATTGTTACTGTGTAGTCCTAACGGATCTGCAAAAATGTTGTTTTGATAGTATGCAACAACGGAACTAACAATAAGAGCAAATGTAAAATTCTGCAACGATCTGGATTAACATCTGTCAAGTAGGTATTAATAAAAAAGGTTTATTTCTGTCGTTTCTACAGTGGCAAAATGTCAACGCCGCTAAATATTGCTGAACAGCTGAGTGAAATTATGTCGGATGACAGTTCATAACTGCCGATTTATCGGGAACAAAGGGGGTTTTGCCCCATTTTTTAAACATCGAGCTAAAATTCCGAAATAATTTTTTTATTACCTTTTAGGCCTTACTGAGCGCGTGGTTAAAATATATGTACTAAGTGATAGTTAACCCTGTATTTAGAAAAATATTCCACCAATACCCTGTATCTCCGCCACTGGAACATCTAAATTTTAGAAAAAGGTCTCAAAGTTTGGACAATGTTTGCATAAATACATGTGCCCAATTTCAAATTTCACAATTTCAATTACTGGTTGTTAAATTATTTTAAAAAATTTAATAATATTTTTTTAAATTTAACACCCTGTATCTTTTTAACAAAACGCTCTAGATAAAAATTTTATACGAAAGACTCGCCTTAAAATTCACCAAAGAATACGAGGTTTCATTTTTGGTCACTATTTGTGAATCACCCTGTATATAAAATTGAAAATTGAACTCAAAATTGGAAACGAATTATCCAGATTTCTCCTTTTGAAAATAGGAACATAACTTGCTAAACAAACAGCTAAATATCGAATGACGTGGCAATTGGTATTAAGGGAATTTATAATAACGTGTAATAAATGTACAAATTGCACAGTTGTGCATATAAATAAATAAAAATTAATACATTACACACAATGCTTCTAGACTAACTACTATTTGAAGATATAATACTATGTACAAAAAACCTTTGCAATGTGGTTACAACCAATGCGCGTCGGCATTGTTGAAATATTCTCGTGGCGTAGTAGCACAGGATTAACCCAGACCAACCACTCTATTAAATAGAGGTCAATCCTGCGAGCTAAGTGGGTACAAAAAGTTAATCAAAAGGCTGAACATTCAGAGGGATGGACTAGCAACACCCCAATCAATTTCACGGATGTAAATTTCTAGTAACACTTCTGAGAGCGCCATAAGAATATAGCTGATTTTTTGCTGCATGCAAAAAAAAACTCATTCGTTTAAAAGGCCCTGTCATAACTGTCCCAGCAGACAGACTTTTCAAAATGCGGGTTGGGAATCGTATCTGCAATATTACGAGATAGTGTAGAATGTGTGGGAAAACAAAAATACGGGAATTTGAAGATAATGAATGTTTGTAAATTAAACCAAGATAACCTTTCAAAATGTCTGGGGACGATATTTTGGGGTGACCTTTTATAACGCCCTTATTATTATTTTTTTCGCAATTTATGCTTATTTATGATTTTCCACCCAATATATTTTAATGTTGGCATTTAAATGCCATTTCTTTTATTTTAGTGTGGTTTAGAAATAAAATTTATGCACCCTTGTAATAATTTGAACAGTATGTTCTGGCTTACGCCTCTTCAACACATTTATCGCTTTTTTCCGAGTAATAAACGTAGACACTTGAAGTCTCTTTAGGAAAATTTTCCATGTTATTCATTTTTATTATGCAACAAGGAACGTCCTTCGATCTTGTTAGCAAAAAGGACATTTACAACGGCAAAAATAGAACATTATTTATATCCTCATATTCACGCCTAGAGGAGCGTCTTTTTATTACGTCCTTGATCTAGAGCCTCGCTAAAAATAGAATTTTTCTTTGCCGTTACAACAAAGCTGGTAACATTTTATGTGTATTTTTTATTTAAAATTTTCATTCAATATCCAAAGTTGGTACATAGGTTCAAAATAATGCAAACATCATATGAAATGTGAAATTTTATTTTAATCCAATTCATTTAGTGTTATTTAAAAAAAATTCAGATATTATTGCTGCTATACAGGGTGTTTCATGATTGGATGTCAATATTGAAGGGTGTTAATCTGTACGTGATTTTAAGACAAATAATTCATATAAACATAGGTCCGTTTTCGCTTTATTTTTGATATACAGGGTGATGAATATCTGTTTGTAAAATTGTTTTTTTTAATAACTCCGAAACTAAATTAGATAGTTTTATAAAACTTAGTATGTGTAAACTAGGTGCAGAGACACGTCTTTTGCATAATAAACGAATTTTCATTTTTAACCAGTGGCGTCCCAATTAACTTCAACCTCATTATTTTGAATGAAAAAAATGATACGCCACTGCATTTTTGAAAAACAAAAATTATTGTATAAATGGTGCTTTATTTTGTAATAAAAAAGATCTCTTGAGTTTTTTTCTTATCTTGCACTGTTTTTTAGTAAAAAAATAAAGAACAACAATAATTATCTGTACGTGGAATGAAGTACTTTTTACACATTTTATGGAAATAATTCTTTTACTAGATAACTTATACACATTATTGTATAATATTATTAATAATTACGATTGACGATCAACAAATAACAATTTTGTGAAACGAAAAAAACAAACAATTACATCAGTTGTTGAAAATGCCCTCCACCTGCAAGGATACATGCTTCAGCTCTTCTTCTCATATTAGTGCGGACTCTTTGAAAAATGTTGTCAGTGTTCCTTATTACATCACAGGAAGCTCTTATGCGATTCCTCAGGTCTTCTACAGTGTTAACCGGAGTGTTGTAAACCAGAGTTTTCAGATGCCCCCATAAGAAGAAGTCCGCACTATTCAAATCTGGGGACCTGGGGGGCCATTGTTGGGGTCCACCACGGCCTACCCATCGGTCATGAAATGTGCGATTTAAATATTCTCTTGCTTCTCGATGGAAATGAGCTGGTGCACCATCATGCATGAACCACATTCTATTTCTAGTTAAAAGTGGCACTTCTTCAAGTAATACGGGCAAATCCTCCTCTAGAAACCGACGATATGTACGGCCGTCTAGCCTTTGTGGCAGAAAAAAAGGTCCAATTAAGTGATTTTCAACAATTCCAACCCAAACATTCACGGAAAATTGTTCTTGATTGTTAAAGTTCACAATTGCATGCGGGTTTTCTTCGGCCCAAACATGATTGTTATGGAAATTTCTTATAGCGTTTCTAGAGAAGTTAGCTTCGTCTGTAAACATTATTTCACAGTCAAACAAGGGATTTTGCGCAATTTTCTCCAAAAACCATTGACAAAAGTTGATTCGCAAAGGAAAATCTCGAGGAAGTAAGGCTTGGACCCGTTGAATATGATACGGGTATAACAGAAAATCGTGAAGAATTCTCCAAACTAGAATGTGCGAGATATTCAAGTTATTTCCAATTTGTCTAGTGCTAATATTAGGATTTTCATCAATTGAATTTAAAACTGCTTCTTCAACTTCTGGAGTTCTAGTAGTCCGATGGGCACCTTTTAATTGATTATTTGGCTTAAAAGTACCTGTTTCAGCCAACGTTCTATGTATGTTTGAGAATGTTCGTCTATCTGGTGTGACTCTATTCGGGAAACGCTCTTGATATAATCGTTTAGCCTCTGGCGCTCTGCCATCAGCCAAGCCATACATGTAATGAATGTCTGCCAACTCTTGATTAGTAAACTCAACCATTATCAAATAACACTGTACAGGTATTTTAAGTATCAAAATTGAGTTGAATGAACTGAACTGTCAAAATTAATAAATAACAACAGTAATCAACAACCACAGCCTACTAGGTAATCTTTATATCATGCTTTCTGTTTGGCTCAATATGGGTTAGTATGTTGTTCTTTATTTTTTTACTAAAAAACAGTGCAAGATAAGAAAAAAACTCAAGAGATCTTTTTTATTACAAAATAAAGCACCATTTATACAATAATTTTTGTTTTTCAAAAATGCAGTGGCGTATCATTTTTTTCATTCAAAATAATGAGGTTGAAGTTAATTGGGACGCCACTGGTTAAAAATGAAAATTCGTTTATTATGCAAAAGACGTGTCTCTGCACCTAGTTTACACATACTAAGTTTTATAAAACTATCTAATTGAGTTTCGGAGTTATTAAAAAAAAACAATTTTACAAACAGGGTGTTTCATAATTGACATCCAATTATGAAACACCCTGTATATGGATATATGGAAATACCTAAACTGTTATTAATAAATATTACGGCGCACAAATTTATTAAATGATTGTTATGTCGACTGTGTAAATGTATTAGGTATTTATACAAACTGGAATTATTTGCTTTGAATTCCTGGTAATTTAATTTCCCAGACCTCTTTTAGCTTTTAGTTAAATTATTCAAGCACTTGCAAAATAACATCTTAAGTATTAGAAGATAAAAATATAGGCATCTCCTGAAGTATCAGCTGTCTTAAAATATACTCTGTATACGAAATAGAAAAAAAGTTAAACTATAACATAGTATGCTAACCATGATACAAAAACCTAGGAGATATGATCGATCTTCCTGTGAACTAAAATAGGTCCGCTTGACGCATGACGTCACGTGGAGAGTGATTTAAGTAGATCATTAATAAAGCTTGTGTTAATAGTATATAGTTACGTATCTAATAAATAAAAGATGATTTTAGCATCAAAATAATTACATCCTTTCAATATTATTCCCTAATTATGCTGTTTTTTTTTCAGGGCAAAAATTTACCAGGTACAACTAACAGGCGTATTAATCTTTTGGCGACTTTTGGCAGCAACGCAAACGTCTAGAGCAAATTACAGATACAATCTGATGTTTCAAAACACCATGAACAAATCCAGCATTTTTGCTGTTTAGTAAATATTTACATTCACGAACTTCAACACAAATTTTTAAAATGTTTTCATTATTTGGACAATGGAAAACATTTTGGTTGTACGACCAAAAACATAGCATTGCATTTCAGGAATCAGTGACAGAAACGCATAATACAAATACGAAATTTACACCACTTCGGAACAGTCAAATTTTTTTGGTAAAATTTTCTGGGCCCCTGTTTGGTCGTAGGACAACATTTTTTTCACTTTATGAAAAAATGTCAGCTTTCAAATGGCAATAATGCCATTCCGATTAAATTAAATTAAAAAAGATCTACATTTTTCGACCCGAAAAAGTAGTCAGTTTCGGTAGATTGTTCGCAGATTTCCAATTAATTTGCAATACGCGCACAATTTGCACAGGAAAGTACAACTCATCGAAAAACTCAATATTTGCAATTTTACAAAAGTGAAATTATTCTACTTGCCAAGGAATACATATTCTGAAAGTTTCGTAAAGATTTTTTTTTTTTTTTTTGATTGGACTATAAAGATATGTTAGCATTATTAACAGTACTGCGTAGGTACGATCAAAACCCACAAATCGCTATTTATTCTCCACGTGACGTCATAACATGGTTATGGACAATATAATATCTATTAGTCTTTGTATCATGTTTTTAACCCCTGCTTTCACGATTGGGTTCTTCGGGAATCCTTAGTAATATTTATTTTAGTGTTGTAAAGGCCGTATTATTTCTCAAAGGAAATTAATTACTTGAATAAGTTAGACATTTTGCGTGTTGAAAATATGAAATAAGTACTTCTACCGACTAAACAGCAGTAGGTAGTAAATTTACACGAAATATCACATCCACAATCTATAAGTACACACGCGTTTTGTATTTAATAAACTGAAAACAAGGAGTACAAAACGTAACAAAATTATTAGAGCAGCGGTTTGAATAGTTTATGTTACGATACAACTTATAACGCACGGTATGACGTCACATTTCTGACGCGAGAACGACCTGTGCTTTATATATCGGGGTCCGAGGGAAGTGAGGATCGCAGGGGGGGTCCTATGCTTTTCTTATGGGACTAAAACCTGTTGCCAATTTGAAAAAATTAAATTCTATTGAAATTATTTGCGATAAACATTATCTATATAGCAAAGAAATCTACTCATATGCACATAGCATACATATTGACTAATTAACAACATAAAAATATCATATTTAAGTAGTTTTAAATTATATTTAATGAACGCATAAAGACTATGTAGATGTGGCAACAGCGCTAATAATTGACTAGCAGTTGTACACACTGCGAACCTACAGACCTCGGACATCGGAGATATTGCGCGTCAAATTCGGGTAAAGATGCGTACGCGTTCAAAAATGTATTGTGTGTAAACTATGTACAATATAATTATTATATATAGCAAATATATCGTATTATCCTCGCGAAGATTTGTATCCTTTATTTAAAATCCGTAAATCATGTGAACTGGTAAAACAACGAGAATTATGAATTATGTTAATTTAGTCCAAGTCAAAGAAAATGTTGGATGCAATTTTGAAGGTTCTGTGATAGAAATTACATTATTACTCACTGTTCGTGTTTTTAATCTGTATTTTAGTAATGTTACAAAAGTTTTGCAACTATAACTAATTCTTTTGATATAAAGTATGCTGAGAAATATTTATGTTCCTTTGTTATTCCGTGCAAATGCTTTTATCTCAAGTATTACTAATTATATTAATCAAGTAAAGAAAACTTTATGTAACCCTAAATATTGCTGGGTAATGATTACGATGTTTTTATAAACCATTAAATATATTAAAAGGATTTATCAACTGTATTTTTTATTCCAATAAATATATCACAGCTTCCTAGTCTTTTTTAATTAATCTAGTTTTTTAAAAACATTACAAAAAATCATCTGTTGTGGATAATTTATTGTTGATAACAATGTACATGGGATTTAGGAAAAATGTATATGTTTGAAATCAATTTCGTTTTTATCAAGTCTTTCAAATGTATTCCCTCCTTGCTGTCAGCTGATTGCGACGTTGCCACATTAATCCTCAAGTCAGACAGAAATGCAATTATTGGTTTCTTTTTCTAATTAATACAGCTGTACTATGTTCAAAACTTACATTAGTTTTACATCAAAAATAAGATAATACTGTGTACTATCTATGGAAAAGTTTTGTTTCACCATTTCTACATTTTTTCCTCAGTTATGGGCAAAAAAAAACCGCACCGTCCATCTTCGCCATATAAACCTCTGTTAAAATGAACAACTTTCAACAACAATATCTCAAAATCTAGATTCAAAAAAAATTTCAAAAAAATATGACGCACAGAGGGAGCACTGGGTAATACGCTATATAAATTTCAAGTACATCTGTGCATTTGAGTAAACCCGATATATCTCCTTAAGTGCCGTTGTGGTGACTAAACTTTTGTAATTATTGTACAAATGATGAACGGAGATAATGACGTACAAATTTATAGACATTCTTACTTTTGTGTACAAAATTGTTTCTTTGCATCCCGTAGCATGTTTTATAAAAAAAATAGCCACAAGTGCACACCACAGGAATGTACCTACGTAAAGAATGACAAAATCAGGATTTTTCACAAATGAAAGAAGATAATAAATAACGCTTAACGCTGCTTATTATTTCGCATTCAGAGCTTTAAACGTACTATTTTAGAAGGACCTTTGCGTCACATCCCTGGTAATAAATCAAAATAATGGGAGGTAGGCCCGCTGAAAATCCCTTAAGTGCTGTTTGGAATTAACGGCTGAAAATGAAAATGTCAGGGGGATCGGCCCCGACGGCTCTGGACGTGTCGTCAAACGGTTCCGTGTCAGAATGTCCACTTTGAAAACTCCCTTTCATGAGCTGGAGCTGTCATTTATGTTTCCGTGGGGGTCAGCTGAGTGATTTCATTCAAAAGTTATAAAAAGAGTCAAACAATTGTGTGCCAGCGAGATTTGAAAGAGGTTTCATTAATTTTCCAATGAAGTTATGAAAAATTTCTTTAATTCTCTCAAAAAAATAGGAATATTGATGAATAATCTAAAATAGATATGAATACTAGACACCAAAGATTATTACGAGCAACATTTTAAAGAAGGTATCGAATATTTTTTATAGACACACACATTATTGTGGAAAATATTTTTAAATTATTAATCTAAATTAATTTTTATCAGACTTTCCACAACTAAACTTAACTTTCCAAGAAACACATGCATAAATGAAAGTGTTTTTTTTTTCAACTAAGAATATTTACTACAGCGTTATATCTTTTAAACATCCCGGCGTAGGGCAGACTACGTTGAGGTAGAGGAAGACGAATCCTGGCCTAAAGCGAGAAAACTCATCTGTCACAGTCACAGCCGCAACCTTGAAAGTCTGCCTCTCTAGCGCGAACGTTTAATCCCGGGAGAAATATTACCTCTGGCAAATAGAAATTGTCTTGATACCGCGTAATACTAACGACTGTAATCGTTCAGTGTGTTTTATGGCGGATCCTAATTTACCGTTCATCGTATTCCTCCCAATAAAGCGTGAGGTTTATCTTGACACGAGAAATTCCCACTAAAAACGGCGTCTTAGGTGAGATAGTCAAATCGTGACTCTTTTTAGTTTCCAACTTAATGATCGGGCGTGGCGATAAAGTTGGGCCAACCGCAAGTTCGTTCGAACTGGGTTAGTCACTTGGGGGTTGGTGGTGTCTAACTTTTCAGAACGTGTAGATCATTACAACGTTTGATTTGTTTTTTTTTATTATCTATCTTTGGTAGGATCGTTATTATCTTAAAGCCTGATAAAATCTGAAAAATTGAGAATATCGCCATACAGAGTGTTTCAGAAATAAATGCGTTCCTGTAAAGCGGAAATACACACGTGAAAATAAACAATTTTTAACAAGCAACCTGTAGTCTATGATAAAAAAATTGTCAAATCAAAGATACAGAAGCTTTTGTGTAGAGTTCAAGGAGTAATTTCAAGGACGCCGTCCGGCAAATTTGTTTGGGGTCGAAACGTTTACTTTAAAACACTTTTTTAATAATTAATTGTAAAATAATATAAATAAACTACTTTCCATTAATCGAATTTAGGTAATTTTATACAAATGGAACTACATTGTAAACAGTTGTTTATTGGGGAGATGCAGGGTCAACCTAAGTTTCGCGTAATAATTCTTGATTCGTTTTCTGGAACACATAACACTTCAGATTCACTAATTTTTTGCTTAAAATTTGTATAATTATAGATATAACATGATTGAATAGCAATGCCTTTAAATTATGTATTATTTATTTACTTTTATTGAACTCTTGTTTTTAATATTACATACCAATATACAAATTTGAATATTTTTGCAAAAGCAACATTTTTGCACTATATTTGCTATACAGGGTGGTCCAGATTTTAATAGACAAACTTCGGGAAAGTATTAAACAACAAAAATTAACATCACTTTGCTCTATGAACATAGGCGCAGAAAGGCACCGTTGAAATTACAAAAATAAAACAATTTTTTTAAATATCTGGAAAACCACTTCATCAAATTTATCCAAATTTGGTACACATTTTTTTTCAAATATTGCCCCTAGTTCTGTATGCACATAGTCCAAATTCAAAGACCAGTGGCGGAGAAACAAGGATGTCGTTTTCTTATTTNACGATATCCTTGTTTCTCCGCCACTGGTTTTTGAATTTAGTCTGTATGCATACAGAACTAGGACAATTATTAAAAAAAAATGTGTACCAAATTTGGATAAATTTGATGAAGTGATTTTCCAGATATTTAAAAAAATTGTTTTATTTTTGTTAATTTCAATGCCCTGTATCTCATAAACGGTGGCTTTTTGCCATTGCATGTTCATAGAGCAATGTGATGTTAATTTTTGCTGTTTAGTACTTTCCCGAAGTTTGTCTATTAAAATTTGAACCACCCTGTATATTTGCAGGATATTTTGTTTATATGATCAAATAAATGGATATAAATGCCGGTTGTGTAATTTTCCCAAAAGGGTGAAATTTATCTCGTTTAAAAGTAACACAAAAATTAAACGAATAAACGAATTACGATGTGCTCTACAAAAATTGTTCAAAGTTATTTCCTTGTGCTTCCAAACAACGACGGTCAAAATTCTGTAACCAAAAACACCAGACTATACATTCACCGTTGCTAGAACCGAGATCTCTTTACAACGGAACACTTTGCAACACCCCAATATACATTTTATACGCCGGCTAAGTAATACTGCGACACACACGCACGTGCACAAGATGCACAGGATTGGCTCACATTTACGGTTAATTTTCTTAATTAATTTTCTCGAAAACACCTTTTCAAGGAATGCGCTTATTTCAGAAACACCCTGTATAATCACATTTTTACACAATTACCTTATTCTATATTCTCTCTCTATTGATTGCAATGTCATGTGTTTTTTAGATTATCTAAACTCAAAATATACCTTTTCATAATAATGTCGCGCTTTAAACGTAACGTAAACATTTTTTTTTTTGACAATTATATTGAGAAACTCGTTCTTTCATAATACCTCCAGATTAGCAGGTCGCTCTCTGCCAGTAGATATTGAGTGGCAATAAGTAAGAATAAAAACAAAGCAACCACCTCCTCAAATATTGTTCTTTAAGTTACATCCTGTATATTTACAACATTTTTAAGTTTGAAGTTGTCGAAATTTCCCGTTTCCCGAAAGCGCCACTCGCCGCCTTGATCCACATCGCTGAGTAGTTTGAAATTGTCGAATCGCCGGACGTACTGCGTCTTTTCCGACGGTCACCATTAATTAATTTACTTAAGCAATCAGCGGTAAGTCCCATTCACGGTGACTGCAATTTCCCTGTCAATTAAAGCAATTTCGCAAAATTAGATCCGGATAAGGGACCTCAGTTAAAATGAAGCTCGATTCTCCTCACGTTTAATCGTTTCAACGAGATGTCCTTGAATTAAATAAATCCAGCTCGATGAAACGCAAGGCTGTTCAAACAGACCTTAGGTGAGTGTTGACTATTGCATCAAGGTAATATGGATGGAGAAAAACAATTTAATTATGGAAGGGGAGACGATAATATTTTTCCAAAGCTTCAGTCCTTGGAAACGAGACAGACGAACTTGAAAAACTTGGCAATTTGGTAATGTACGGGATTCACTGTGTTATTCATTATTTTAAAGGACTTTTTTCTATTTAGCTGTTAATTTCAAAAGCGTTAAAACCACTGAGAAAAATTAAAATCATATTTCCAAATCAATTAAGTTTTTTTTGTTGCCTTATTAAGTTCAGTTTGTTTACTCTAATTTTGTTTTCGTGAGTTATAGCTTCCAAAGCATTACAGTATCACTATTTTTAAAATTTATAGCCTGGCAACTAGTATCAGATGCGAATATGAAATCAATATTGAACCACGTATATTTCAAGTTTCAGTTTGGCACTAAATCTTAACAGAATTAATTCGAAACTAACAACTCCTCTAATAACTTCCAAGAGAATCAGATAACATCACTTTCAATGATGTAGTAGATGCCGATAATAATGGATCAATAATTCCAATCAGAATTTTCATCTTGAAAAAGGGACTAAAATGGATGTAACGCATTCGCCATTTTCTCGACATTCAACCACGACTTCGTTCTGATATGTTTGGATTTAGAACGAACGTCGGCGTAAATGTAACAACTAGATCGCGGTCTATGAAAGAATGACGGTATGCTTATCCGGAATAGAGGTATATCTGAATAACGAGGGATTACGAGAATCGAATTTCACAGCCATTGTGGTGGAAACTACTGTAGGGTGCTATATTATCGAATGAATTGAGTTTGAAAGTTGTAAAGAAATCTTAAATCTGTAAAAGGTTTCGTTTTCCATCGGATATGCGGTGGGTAGCTTTGGTTAACTCCAGTAAATAATCCTGATCTACACAGGTACAGTGCAAGAAAACAGAGATGAATTACGTTCAAGACATATCATATATGAGACAAGAATCCTAACATTTAGATATATTCTTCAGTAATACATACTTTTCGTCGTCAGTACAACTTTTAGGCAGTAAAACTGGTTTGTGATATCTGATAAAGGAATGGAATAGGCAATGAAGAAATGTTAAATAAAAGAGTATCTTAGAAAATTAAATATAAGTAATTATATCTGGCAAACATTGTCAAATTTGTTGTCAAATATCATGATAAAAAGATGTCATTATATAAGTTAGATAACCAGAAACAAATTCTGAAAATATTGCTGTCTGAAATCGTACCATAAGTCTAAAAACTAACAGCAAAATTAATTTTTGCGATCAACATCTTTTTAATTATTTTTAACAGAGTTTATTACCACACACTGTACCCCCTTATCTTGTTTATCCTTCTTTTTATGAAAAAATAATAAAACACCATTCGTTTGATTTCTTAGGAAACGACTAGAATTTCTAAAAGTATTTAAGCCTTAAAATGGGTAGGGACAAACTGATTATGGTTTTCGTCTTTTGGTATTTACTTACTGTATGTATATTTAATAATAATTAATTTTAAAATCGTAATTTATACTATTAGCAGTACTAGCGCCATCTAATCGTTACTAGAATCAGTACATCATTGGTACTGATTGTACAGAAGAATCTGCGAATACCATTTAAAATTTATTCAGAACAGATCTTTTGAGTTTTCACGTACAATAAATTTTCTCCGAAACGGGTTATGCGACTGCAGTTGTAGTGCATGAGCATAGCTAGCGCTCGGCGATCAAACTGAGCTCCGAAGTATTTTTCTTGATTCTCTGAGCGCGTGTCATGTCATGTTATGTTAGGATGAAGGATAAACGGCATCAGAACAATTAGGGCGAATTCTCCTCAATGCTCGGTGAATCCAGGCGTATTTTCCACCCCTTCAGTTATTTTGAATCGAGAGAGGAGAGACAACATAATGAATAAATAAATTTACTCTCTTTTTAGAATTTAATTTGAAAAGTATAAACATAAAACAAGAATATAATGTTAAAAATTAAGAGCACTTCTTAAAATAATATAAAATAGATTGTTGATTAACTAAAACCTTACAAATTATTATTTTGTATGCCAAGGTTGTTTTGAAGTGTTTTGTTTTACTTTTAAGTGATTATTTACGCATTTCGAGCCTTGTAAAGGTTATTTAAAGTATATATTTGCCTTTATTCTGAGTATTTTTCAATATATTTGTAACTTTCCGCAATTGTCTGGCACTGGCTGTTCTTTAATAAAATGTCTTGAACTTACGGACCTAAATCGTAAAGATAAATGAGGAAACCCTTACTAATTGTAAGGCGACTTTTGGGAAACGATACTCGTAGGAATAATAAACAGGAAAGTTCGGTTTCTTTGTGAGATACGGCAAAATCTTATTTAGAAAAGTTTCTCATAAAAAAAATTTTTCTTTGTAAAATTTTAATGTCCCGTGTGTAGTGTGAGAAAACTTAAAAGGAAAAAAATTTGCACAAATACTCAATTTTTCACCCTGAGAAACTTTTCTTAATATTATCGTATCTCATATACAGGGTGTTTATTAATTGAATGCCGATACTTGAGGGTGTGAATCATTGGGTCATTTTAAGAAGAAAACTTAATATCAATATATGTCCTAAACCTCTGAATTTTTGAGCTAGAGGGTGTTACAGTTTTTTTCTTATCACTCCAGATATTTTTATGAAATTTTGTACACACCTATTAATCATTAAGGAGCATTGTTTGATGTACAAAATGTTTTAAAATCTTTGCCAATGACGTCCGTACGAGGTTTGAACTAAACATTTTTGAAGAAAAAAATGGTACGCCACTGCTTTTTCTAAAAACTAAAATTATTTTTAAAATCTCCATTTATTTTACAGCAAATTCGGTCCCTAGACTTACTCTCGTACGACGCACCATTTGCACAAATGAAAACCAAAAAAAGTTTTTTCCCCCAAGTTCATTGACTCTGCTTTTAATATTTTGTTGCCATTTTGTAGACACCCACCATGCATGGAAACACTTTTTGTGGGGCAAAAATTAATTTTCTACTTTCACAAATGACGTTCACGTAGGCATAATATTAAATGTTTGGATAGAAAAAACGGTAAGCTCATTAAATGCCCCCATAATGAAATAAAAATGACCCAAGGATTCACACCCTCAAGTATCGGTATTCAATTAATAAACACCCTGTATACTTTACTACAGGTGAATAATACCAAATTTTTCTAAATTTTCAAAGCTTACAGTATTTTGCGAAACTGAAATCATGGCAAATTTCGTTTCAAACAAGCAAGGCGAAATCCCATAATACCACTTTTCAACACCATTTTTTGCCTCTCACAAGAGTCGTTTCACCTCTTTCTTCATAAAAATATTGAGAGCGTAACAGAAACATAGTAACTCTGTTTGAAACAAACAGAACTACGTAAACTATTTACCGAGCTTTCGAAAACGGGAAACTCTATAACGTTGCAGCGAAGCCTCCGGGCGACGTCTGAAGACAACAAATTGAAGGAGAAACAACGCGACGTCAAAGCGATGTATAAATATTTAAAGATTAACTGCGCCCCGCTGATAAATTTAAGTAGCACTAGCTCGGCATTGTCGAGTAATTTAAAATTCCGTGCACAGACGTGAAAAGTTATAAGTCAAGGGGCAAGATAGCGCCTAATGGGCCTTTAGCTGGCGAGGCGAAGCTTATAAATTGAAAATGTAGGTCACCCTGGGCGACGACCCCTTCGAATTTTACATTCAATTGGAGCGATTGTGTAAGTTTTAACGAGATTTTACGTTTATTGTGGACATAACTTAATGGTTGTTTTACGAGACCTATTAGAGTGAATGCATCCAGGACTCTAATAACGGCAATAAATGTAATAACTTGTGTGATTGATGATGAAGGAAATAATGACTTAACCCAATTACACAGGGTGTCCGGAAGCGAATGGGCTGTCAAGAGTAGTTCCCATAATTTTGTGAATGTATTCTATTTGCATTAAACAAAGTAGACTTATTGCTTAAGTACACCGTTCTATGGAAATAAATTTTATTCTGCATTTTATTTTATCCGAGTTTTTTTCTTATATCTTGGAACCTATGCATTTTGGAAGAATATTGAAGAGGAAAAAAAGTTTTAGAATTGAATTTTGCGCAAGATACTGTTTGCTAAAAATGTTTAAATTTATTACCGATGTTGCAAAATAGCAACAATTGATGAAAAAAGCAAAATAATCAAGTTTTTTTGGATAATTTTTAAAAAATCTTTTAATTGCTCCAAGGGCATTTTAATTTTAGTAAACAAACACTTTAGAGTATAATAAAACAATACACCAAATTTCATTAAAATCGGTTCGATAGTTTTCGCAAAATATTGTTTTTAATTTTGAAAAAAATGTTTGAATTTTCAAAATGTTGCACAGCCTCAAATAAAGCATCTAGATACTTGAAAATTTTTTCACACTGGAAAGACCTTCCAAATGGTTTTTGAAACATTGAAATCAGTTGATTAGGACAGCTACAGTATTTTTTTATTTTTAAACTATTAGATTACATTACTATTTTTTATTAATTTTATCTGTATTTAATATTATTTGAAAAATTGTAATAATTATAATTAAATACATTCATATTCAGAGTTGAAATATATACGTAAACAAATTTTTTCATTGAAACAATACAATAGCGTAGGGTAAAATATACAATATATTTAATGCATAAATAATAAACTTTGTTATAACAAAATATGTGCAGATTAGACAGTTGGCATTACGATATTCGAATTCCTTGACTCGCGAGACATCGGATTAAAAAAAAAGATCGAAATTAGTCCAATAGAAGCCGAGATAATTTGCAATTTTTTTCATACCTTCGCATTTTGAACCTCCGAATTCAGTCTCGGAGCGAAAGCCCCCTTCCCCACTTTTCGTATTTTGAGCCACTTTTCGCGCGTGCGAGTGACAGTTTTTCCGTTGATTTATCTATGTTGTCGATAACTTATGAATATGAAAATTTTTCCAGCTTGGAACTCGGAAAAACGAAGCCACTGCATTAAATATTATTGCTAAATTGTTTATTAACGGTAAATGCCGATAAACTTTGACCGCTTATATCTCGAGAACCAATAGACGGAATTTAACTTTAAAAAAAAAGAAGCGTCTTTCCGAGTACTTTTAAAACATTTTTTCAAATAATTATTTTGCGGAAACTATCGAACCGATTTTAATGAAATTTAGTGTATTGTTTTATTATACTCTAACGTTTTTTTTTACCGAAATTAGAATTCACTCGGAGCAATTAAAATATTTTAAAAAAATTATCCAAAGAACTTCATTATTTTGCCTTTTTTCATCAATTATTGTTATTTTGCAACATCGGTAATAAATTTAAACATTTTCAATTTACAGTATATTATGCAAAATTCAGTTCTAAAACATTTTTTCCTTTTCAATATCCTTCCAAAATGCATAGGTTCCAAGATATAAGTAAAAAACTCAGATAAAATAGGTATTTTTTAATGTTTTTTAAACATTATTGCAATTTTGAAAATGTTCCGGATCTCGTCCATATCTAGGNCGTTTTATACCGTTTTTTCAATCTCACGGCTTTGTTATTGCAAATTTCGTAATCGGACCACCGCCATTTTGTAGCTATTTTTATTACGAACAAAATCATATCCTAAGCATTTTTTCGTACAAAGTCATCCGGCTGAGTTATTTAAAGAAAACTACTAAAAAAATTTTTTTTCACGATTAAATTGTTAATAACATTTTTTCCTGAAAAAATACTTTGTCAGCAAATTAGCCTGTTATTGTACTCATCATTTAAAGTAGTCCTGTGTAGTTATTTCCGAGTTATCAAGAAAATGTCTCCAACAGTAACTTTTCGGCCTCTGCCGACTGGAGTCAGAACCGATTTTAATGAAATTTGGTGTGTTGTTTTATTATACTTTAAAGTTTTTTTATCAAAATTAGAATGCCCTCGAAGCAATTAAAATATTTTTAAAAAATTATCCAAAAATCTTGATTATCTCTTTAACTTACAGTGTATTGTGCAAAATTCAATTCTAAAACTTTTTTCCTCTTCAATATTCTTCCAAAATGCATAGGTTCCAAGATATAAGTAAAAAACTCAGATAAAATAGATGTCTTTTAATTGTTTAAACACGTTTGCAATTATTACTATATTTTATAGGGAATTTAATTCTAAAACTTTTCTTACTCTTCTTAGTTTTCAAAAAACTTTGTCGTTTTCAACAAAAAAACACGAATTACTATTGATACCTACGTATTGTAGCTGTTATTTAAAATCATCGATAATTCAGAAGTTAGCTATGAAACTCACTTCAATTTGCAATGGCAATAGTAATTGTTTGGTATAAAATTTCAAAACACGAGGTTAATGTCCATATTCAAAATGTAATGTAAAAATTTAACTCAAATCTATAAAGACATTGAAATGTCAATACACTTTAGAAGTAACCTTACGTGTAAATTTTTTGACCATATAAAAGTGATTTAATGACTTTTTAACGATGTGTTCGACATACACAGTATTCGAAAGGCATAAACAACATCTAAATTAAATGAATACTGAAAACAATGCAGCTAGGAAAATCAATAGTGTTAATAAATGTTTCAATGAGTTGACCGTAACTTTAAATTAATAAAGGAAACTGTTAATATTACAATGTTTAAATTCAAACAAGCTCAGACGAAAAGTGTTTATACATTTCCCAGAAATAATAATTAGCAAATCTGTCCGGTTAAATGCGTGTTTAAAACTTTAGCACTTCTATAACACAATATATACCTTGTATACCTTCCATAAAATATTTCAAAGTGATTCCAGAATTCTTTGACCCTTCGGTAAAAATTGGAAATGTTATCAAAGTACGGCTCTGTTACTAGCCCTGTGTACCGAACACTAGTCATCGCAGTCACTCGTATCTAATTTCGAATGACAAATATAATTTTCACTTCCACTAACTTGAGCTCTGATTGTAAATCCGTATTTTAACACGTCTATTATATCCTTCGGAAGAACGTTCGTAGAAAGCAATTACAAAATGTGCTCGACAGTGAACAACTCATTTGAAAATAAATATTCAGCTGAAACATTATTTTCACTTTATTTGCTTGGCGGAAAACGTTATTTAGAAGAGATGTTTATCGTTGAGATTAGTTTTACTGTACTGTATTCTACATAACATTTCGCAGCTCCTAGAGTTGTGTAACTCCAGGAGAATACCTTGGAATTTAAAGAAATCCGGAATAAATTCTGGAACTGCACGTGAAAAATGCAATAAATCCTTTAAGTAGTAAAACTTGCAATTTATTTGCGTAATTCGCACAGTTGCATCCGTGGTTGAAATTTATAGCGAAGAATTTTTATTGTTTTAGCGACTTAAAATGCCACATCTTGGTACTGGATTATAATGGGACATAAAAGTGACATTAACACCAGTGGTGAATCCGCATTTTAAAAGGTGACTTGTGAGCGTAATTTTGTCAGTGGAATGTAAAAATGTGTTTTTTCAGAAAACACTATTTTATGAGAAACACACTCCCAACTATTTCGCAATTTAAAAATAACTCGTATTAGACCGATCAAAATAACTAACTCATTTAGAGGGAAAAAAAGAAAATTGTTACCTAGACATTTATAAGTGGAAATAGTAAAGGGGCTTATAATAAACGAAAAAAAAATAAATGCGTGAGCAGGGGCGGCGGAGGGTTAATTTGGGGGAAAAGTTATGAAAAATTGTATCATTGGGATTTCTGGCGAAATTTGACCTCGGACAAAAAAGTATCTTATATAAAAGTTGTAGATCATACAAAAATCTACAACTTTTGTAGTGGTCACTTTTTAACATAACCTCAAAATTTCCGAGAAAAATGCGAAAAACTGTTTTTTTTCTAATTTTTCTTTTTTATTTCTCATTTCTGCAAAAATAATTTAATTTCGACGGAACTTGGTGAAAGTATATCTTTCTCTGTCTTAAATAACCTCAAAATTTTTTAGATAAAAAATCAAGAAGTTTCTGAGATATTCATTTTTTCGGCCTGAAACGCTTTTTTTCAAAGAAAAATTCTACTTGAAAAAATTTTCCAGTAATCATTTTTTTTCGTTTTGATCACAATTCAAAAACATGCTCAAAAATTCAAAAAAGTAAAAAATGACGCAGCAATGAATTTTTCAGTAATTAATTGTTGATAATTTGTTTAAATTTAATAAAAAATCAAAAACTGATCACACCATTCAATTGTACAGAAAAAATACAAAAAAAACTGTCTCATTGTTTCACCCAAAACTATTTTTGTACAGTATGGCTATAAACATAAGTCGAATAGTGAATAAATAAAATAAATAATAATTTTTTTTNGTAATTTTGTCAGTGGAATGTAAAAATGTGTTTTTTCAGAAAACACTATTTTATGAGAAACACACTCCCAACTATTTCGCAATTTAAAAATAACTCGTATTAGACCGATCAAAATAACTAACTCATTTAGAGGGAAAAAAAAGAAAATTGTTACCTAGACTTTTATAAGTGGAAATAGTAAAGGGGCTTATAATAAACGAAAAAAAAATAAATGCGTGAGAAGGGGCGGCGGAGGTTTGATTTGGGGGGTGGAAAAGTTATGAAAAATTGTATCATTGGGATTTCTGGCGAAATTTGACCTCGGACAAAAAAGTATCTATTCTAAAAGTTGTAGATCATACAAAAATCTACAACTTTTGTAGAGGTCACTTTTTAACATAACCTCAAAATTTCCGAGAAAAATGCGAAAAACTGTTTTTTTCTTCTAATTTTTCGTTTTTTATTTCTCATTTCTGCAAAAATAATTTAATTTTGACGGAACTTGGTGAAAGTATATCTTTCTCTGTCTTAAATAATCTCAAAATTTTTTAGATAAAAAATCAAGAAGTTTCTGATATTCATTTTTTTCGGCCTGAAACACTTTTTTTCAAAGAAAAATTCTACTTAAAAAAATATGCCGGTAATCATTTTTTTCGTTTTTATCACAGTTCAAAAACACGCTCAAAAATTCAATAAAGTAAAAAATTACTTGCAGCAATGAATTTTTCAGTAATTAATTGTTGATAATTTGTTTAAATTTAAAAAAAATCAAAAACTGATTACACCATTCAATTGTACAGAAAAAATACAAAAAAACTGTCTCATTGTTTCATCCAAAACTATTTTTGTACAGTATTGCTATAAACATAAGTCGAATAGTGAATAAATAAATTAAATAATATTTTTTTCCGTAGGATCGATTAGTGTACTTATTTTTTTTAAGTTTGATGAATTCATAGATATACAGTGTGTCCAAGATAAGGATGGGATAGGCATTAGGATCTAGGAAACGATAAGAGATACGGGGTGGCTCGTATTAGAAAAAAGTTGTGTTTTTTATACCTAACAATATGCTGTTTAGAAAGTTTTAAAAATCCGAGTAGTTCCGGAGATATCCGGAAAAACCCGAAATTTTGCAAAATTATTTAATTTTTTCTGAATTTATTTGAAAACGAATTCGAGGGGCCATCATCGGGTTAATTTTTTTAAATACGTCGCTGCTATTTTTATGTCAAAATCTAGTCATTTTTAATTCTGAATTAGAGGATATTACTATGGTAATCGCTTAAAAAGTTTTTAGCTTGTTTTAGCTATAATTTAAAATTTTTCCTGAGTACGACTCTGAACGCTTTCAAAATATCTATTGGATGAAGTCATAACAGTATTAAAGTCAATACCGCACAAAATATTTCATAAATTCGTATTATTTTTTTGTTAGGTACAACTTTTTAAATTATGAATTAAAAAAAATTGTTGGATATTTTGTGCCGTATTGACTTTTATTCTCTCCAATCTCTCTAGATACGGGTATTTTGAAAGCGTTCAGAGCCGTACTCAGGAAAATTTTTTAATGATAGCTAGAATTTGATAGAGCGAAAAAAGTGGCAATATAAATATGCAATTTATTTAAAATTCGTTTTCAAATAAAGCTAGAAAAAAATAAAACGATTTAGCAAAATTTCAGGTTTTCGGATTTCGCGTCAACAGTAGACTTTGTAGTTAATACTTTATATTGCGGAAATCTCAAATCGTCCAGAGATAATTTATCATTTGAGCATTTGCAATTCGACGTAGATGTTTATAGCAATACTGTACAAAAATAAAGTTTTGGGTCAAACAATGAGACACAGTTTTTTTTATTTTTTCCGTAGAACTGAATGGTGTAATCAGTTTATGAATGTTTTTTAATATAAACAATTTATCAACAATAACTGTGTTCAGTGTTACAAGTCATTTTTTATTTTTCTTGCATTTTTGAGTATGTTTTTGAACTGTTATTTTTCTTTGAATAAAAAGTGCTTCAGGCCGAACAAAATGAATATCTCAGAAACTTCTTGATTTTTTTATCTAATAAATTTTGAGGTTATTTAAGACAGAAAAAGGTGTACTTTCACCAAGTTTCGTCAAAATTAAATTATTTTTGCGGAAATGAGAAATAAAAAACGAAAAATCAGAAAAAAACCTGTTTTTCGCAATTTTCTCGGAAATTTTGAGGGTATGTTAAAAAGTGACCTCTACAAAAGTTGTAGATTTTTACATGATCTACAACTTTTGTATTGAATACTTTTTAGTTTGACGTCAACTTTCGCCAGAAATCTCCCAATGATACAATTTTTCATAACTTTTCAACCCCCAAATCTACCCTCCGCCGCCCCTGCTCACGCATTTATTTTTTTAGGTTTATTATAAGCCCTTTTACCATTTTCACTCATAAAAGTCCAGGTAACAATTTTTTTTTCTCCAATTGTAATTTGGTTGGACTAGTATAATCTAAAACGTATTCGAAAATAGGCAGCAGTTCCGGCGGGGCACTGTTTCGCATAGCAAACTAGATCGGCTTATTTATCTTTTCATAAAAGCTCCTTAACAGTGATCTTTACGATCAGGGGAATTGAATTCGACTTGTACAAACACGTCGTGTTCGACTGCATGAATTTTACATTTCGAAACGTGTCCTGGATCGCTGGCGGATGGAACAAATAAAAATGGTTGCGTGAATTATCGATCTACAATTCAGAAAAGATCATACTTTATTCCGCACCTATAATACCCGGCCTTCCCGTGACGTCTACCTAGGAATTCCAATACGAACTTCATTACTCGACAGAAACGGGGTGGCATCCGGTGATGCAAAGGTCCGGAGCTACCAATTTTATGCTGTCACTGTCTGAGCACTTGGCTATGATATTTAAGCGCTGCTGTTAATTTAAACTTGACATTTACCGAGCTACGAAGTGTAAGAGGTTTTAAAGGAAGAATATTTGTTCTTTTTTCGGGAGAATAAATTGAAAAATATTTTTCCTAAAGCATATACTATAGTTTTCGACTAGGCGGTATCTGTTTTGGTTTGGGTGAATCGTATATCCACGGAGATTTTTGGCTTTTTGGCTTTCAAATATCACTAGAAATGAAAAGTTTTCTATGCGCATAAAAAAAAACGTGGGCTTAACTTTTGGTGGCACAATATATTAAAAAAATTCGAAAAATGTCATATTTGTCTTCCTATTTAATTATGTATCTTTTCAAGAATTGATTTGATTTTAGGCGAAAATGGAAGAGGAAAAAAATGTTTGTTATTAAATTTTTTACAAAGCATGACTAGTTACAAATCGAATGAATCATGATTATTATGGTAAAAATCGAAAAAATCGCAAAAATGGGGTTAGAAAACAATACCATTTAGGGATTTTTTTGGGGTATTTAAATTGGGTATAGGACCTTTATACTTGGCTCAAAAAAACTTCATGTAAACTTCATGTTATGTAGAATTATCACACCAAATTTCATCAAAATCGGTTCAATAGATTTTGCATAATAATTTTGCATTCCAGATTTTGAAAAAAAATTTGCAAATTTTCAAAATTTTGTAGAGCAAAAACCAAGGCCCTTAGATAATTGAAAATTTAATCACATATAAAAGGCTCCCAAGCTTTCAAATATTTTTTGAAAAACTCGAATCCGTCAATTAAGAGAGCTCTGGCGCTTGTTTAAACATTGGTCGAATTTTTGTACTTATAAACAATTAGAACAACTTTGTGAATATTCAATCAAATCAAATTTTTTAAAGCAGGTTTTAAAAGTTATTGGAAAGACGCTTCTTTAAAAATAACAGATCGATTGATCAATTAGTTACGTAGTTATAGTCGTTTCAATTTCGAGCAGGCCGAAGCGGCCGCGCTCTCTGCTTCCCCCACCACCACCGCCGGTACGATTTTATTGAATTTCTCGCTTGCATAAATAACTTTAAACACGTTTTAAAGTAGGTTGCCAATGAAGAAAAGTATTGCAATCTTAGACCTGGTAAGTACTCGGAATACCAAAGGTATTTTTCGAAAAATTTGCCCGGATGTCCAAGTACATTTAGTGTAAATGACGGCTAACTTTGATCGGCTATAACTACGTAACTAATTGATCAATCGATCTGTTTTTTTTTAAAGAAGCGTTTTTCCAAGAACTTTTAATCTGCTTTGCAAAATTTTGAAAATTTGCAAATTTTTTTTCAAAATCTAGTTTGCAAAATTATTATACAAAATCTATAGAACCGATTTTGATGAAATTTGGTGTGATGATTCTACATAACATGAAGTTTTCTTGAGCCAAGTATAAAGGTCCTATACCAAATTTAAATACCCCAAAAAAATTCCCTAAAAGTATTGTTTTTTAACCCCATTTTTGCGATTTTTTCGATTTTACCATAATAATCATGATTCATTCGATTTGTAACTAACAATGTTTTGTAAAAAATTTAATTACAAACATTTTTTTCCTCTTCCATTTTCGCCTAAAATCAACTCTTGAAAAGATACATAATTAAATAGGAAGAAAAATATGACATTTTTCGAATTTTATTAACATATTGTGCCGCCAAAAGTTAAGCCCACGTTTTTTTTATGTGTATAGAAAAATTTTCATTCCTAGTGATATTTGAAAGCCAAAAAGCCAAAAATCTCCGTGGATATACGATTCACCCAAATATGGCTTTTTGAAACAGATACCGTCTGGACTATTTAGAGTGTGCTTTGTAGGTATATACAACTCAAATCAACAGATCAAATAGCATTTTAAGTAGCGAGCCTAGATAAAGCAATAGTTTAAGAGTAAGATTGGACAAAGTACTTAATTTCATTTATTGTCATTTAACTTCAATCGTATAATTAACATTTCTGAAAAGATCTATACTGGAAACAGAATTGCAAGAGTTTTCTATTCCGTCAGTGAGTATTTTCTTCGATATTTCAACCTTTCGAGCTACTACATATTCATTCGATTTTCGCAATGGAGAGAAATGCACCAACTAAATTTGGACAGGACATAGCCAATACAATTCGAAACATCACCTTAATGCTAAAAATGTTGTCACCGCCGTTCTTGGTGGTGACTATTCGAAATACATGGAATTATTTAATTTTCGTGGCTGAAAACACACATAGGTATTGTATTTTCCAAATCGAGAGAGTTGCTCTAACCAAATTTGGACAGAACATAGCTAATACAATGCGAAATATCTTGTTACTGTTAAAAATGTCACAGCGGTTAGTGATGACAATTCGAAATATTTGGAAATAATCAATTTTCGTGGCTGAAAGCATACATATATTAAATTATATTAAGTTTTCTACACATATAAGCTGTACATTCTGACGATTATAAACTAAAAAGCCAAAGATTTGTATATCAAATGACATCAATAAATATATTGAAGTTCCAGGTGCAAAGCATTTATGTAAATATAATTAATTTGTATATTTTCATGTAATGAAAAATATTTTTAATCGTACTAATTTATAAACTATGCAAAAGTTTTTAAATCAAAGTCTATCAAAAACTTGGCCAAAATTTAACTTTATATGGGTATTATTTTTCTTACAGCAACGGTATCCACAAATATGAAGAAGAGGAAAATATTTTTATATCTAATTTAACTGGTAATAACATTTTTCAACTGGTCAATATAATGAAAAACTGAAAGAATTTAGTAATATTTTCAGAGGAAGATACATTTTCAGGAAACGACGACTATGAACGCTGAAAAAGACCATTCCGCGAAAACTCAAACTTTGTGAGTGCGCTTTATAAGCTTCTTATTATTGCCTTCAATCTAGACATATAGCAAATAGATTGCATTTACGAGTACCTTCTAGAGTATATTTTGAAATAAACTGAAATTGCTGTAATAATGTTACATATGATGAAAACAGAGAGGTAATAATAAGCTTAACTGTTTCAACAAATCATACCGTGTAAGAAAATAAATTAAAAAGTAAAAAGAAATATAGATTCTTTGGGCGAAAATAATATAACATTCTTTATATTACTTTTTGTTTACGAACCTCTTTTTCAAGGGTGTCAAAGTTAAAGTATAAAAAATTAATTGAATACTTGCAGGCTTGTGTAATTTTGGTTAAAAAAGTCTAAACACGAACCGAGAAATGAGAGTTATAGTAGTGATTGGCACTTCCTCCCAATTTCTTATGCATGCCTGTGGTTCAGAGCTATTGTTTTTTTTTTAATTTTTGTATAAATTTGATATACAGCTTGATTTTCGAGATATTGCAACTGTTTGAATATGTGACAACAACTTTTTTGTACGCTTATGACTTGGCATTCATTTTGAATAATCTGTATTGGAGTTGACCTCAGTTTAGAAAATAGATTGAGATTTTGAC
The DNA here is from genome assembly GCF_000390285.2 of Anoplophora glabripennis. Classification (NCBI taxonomy): domain Eukaryota; kingdom Metazoa; phylum Arthropoda; class Insecta; order Coleoptera; family Cerambycidae; genus Anoplophora; species Anoplophora glabripennis. The sequence goes on from NW_019416421.1 coordinate 474,058, forward strand.
GTAGCAATGACGGATAAGATACTCACGGGAAATCAATATTAAAAATTAAATGTTCGATATATCTACTACCTCCACGAATTCACACTCTTTTCATAACAGAGAACTAAATAGATAAACTGGAAAATTTATAGTTTTAATATTTTGTAATTCATTTTTACAATTGTCAAATTGACACCACTCGTATATGTTTTATGTTAAAGAAAAATAAATAAATAAATAAAAATAAATTTTAGAATTGCAGTGCTAATTTAGCTGACAGGTATTATGATATTTGAACCGGTACCATCCAAACACATTATTTTAATGAAACTTAGGTAGATTAAGATAAACTGGAATGTGGGTTAATATTGGACATCCAAACAAGTTAATATCTCGTAAACCAAGCCCTAAATCTAAATTTTACATGTAAAAATAAAATTTCCTTCATTCAATATTATTAAAGTTACAAAAAATATATGCTGGCTCAAGATAAAACTTTATACAGAATTCCAACCGAATGTCTAAAAAAGCAGCGAAGTTATGCCTGTATCTTGAAAAAGTGGCACGAGATAGTCCCATTATTTTAGCCCAAAGAATTCGTGGTTAACGATTTGACCTACTTTTTTGTAACATCCTCATATTAGGTTTGCTTCAGGTTTTTTTGTAATATACATTACTACTTATGTTGTAAAGGAAACAGCTTATTATTTTAAAAACTATTCGCTGCATAAAATAGTTATTTTTGTATCTAGATTGCTGAATGGTACTTTTCCGTTCATGAATGGAAGTTATTTCGCCGAGCTTAGCGAATCAAAGTATTCATTCGAACACGCAAAAGCATATTCTGCTAGAAAAGGTAATTCAAATCAAAATAAAACGATCGATTTAACTAATTTTGGACAACTTTTCAGGTCATTTTAATAATTGGTGTTTGTAGAGCTTTAAGAAGAGATGAGCTACTATGAGATGAAGATTCAATGAAATGAAAGACAAAAATTCAATTATTATTATAAGAATTCCCGATTCCAAGACTCGTACGCCGAGATGTTTTGTGATTTCAAGTCCAGTTCAAATGAGGAACAAAACTGCGACATTTATCAAAATACATTCAACTAGTTACAATCGTTTTTCCGCATAACATTAATCTAAAATTCACCTTTCCCTGGAAAGTTAAACTTGGCTACGCTTCTCACACGGACACATCCAGAGTTTTCTATGAATATTTTATATCGTGGAGGTGCAATTTTCATTAATGTAATTGCAGCAGCCGGCGCCGTTTTTGCTCATTAGCGCAAACGTCGCTACTTGTCATTCCCTTTGTTCCGACTCACTACGCCAAGATCGTTGCACCGAAAATTAAAAATTTAAATTTGTTTTGCTACACCCACGTTGTTTATCTGGAGCGGGGGTTATTTGTCTGTTACTGTAGCAAATTGGCTAAATCCCTCATCAAACAGGATATACAGCGGAACGCTTTAATTGGTACTCCAGATAAAACAACTGGAGAAATGAGAGCAATAAATATCCGCTTTGAGAGTTGGGGGCAATGCTTTATTTAAGGGTAAACAACCAAAATATTATATCAAAACAAATCGAGAGGCAGTTCAGACAACATCGTTTGTTTTTCAAATTATCTTAGAACCAAAGTTGCCACCTACTATCACTCCTTATACCAGTATTTTGTTAAGAAAGGAAGTCCTTAAAAATAAGTGTGTTTATTTCAGAGACTATTTCGATTTGAATTTTGAACATTTGCGATACCGGGTTTTCGGGCATGCCCTTCTCAACTAAAATAATGGCGTCCACGTACCACTTCCGGTTATACCGGAAGTCGCCATCAACTTGCTTATTTTAAATGGAACGCCCTATATATTATTGCAATTTTGGATTCTACGTGTTATTTTAGGTGGACTTTTATGAAGTTTCCTTATTCCTAAAATTAACCGTTTTCGAGATATTTAAGTTTTTTCAAAAAAATGGAGAGAAACAGTGACTAGCTTCAAAGCATGTGTATTTTATAGTAAGAAAGATAAAGCAACAATATTTATAGGGGTATAGCTAGACCCCTAAGCTTCCCATCCATACTTTCAAAGTGGTTTAATTGCATACAGGGTGCTAGAAATTTAATGCCGAGTTTAGTTAACTTCAAACCTTCATAAGTCTAAGTCGGTTTTTTTTAATGGAACACCCTGTATGTTTTTCTATATTCTGATACACAATTTTATTCTCTTTCGAACGGTATATCTTCTAGTTTTTAAGTTATCTACTATTTTTTGTGTAATCACCTAAAATCAAGTAATTTCTTGCGAGCATAGCTGTGGAATTTTTAGCAAATCGAAGTAGTCTCTGAAATAATTTTAATGGGCCGTCACCGTGAGACACCCTATATAGACACATCGCTACAACAGTAAATGGACTAAAAAAAATCGATGAATTGACGTCCGCTATTTTATTGTTGAAATGTGCAGGGAAAGACAGTAGAAAAGGTGTCTCATCTCATGAGTCAATTTTTTTTATTAACATTGTTTTTTTTAACAATTTGGGTCGAAAATTAGTTTCTCCAATATATTGAGAAACTATTGATTTTAGAGAAAAGTGTTCAACAGACGAAATATGCGCAATAAAAAGACCTACAAAATGCCCCCTGATAGATTAAAATCGGATAAATTGTGTAAAGGCAAAAGAACATAAAAAAAACGTGGAAAACAGCATTTTTTTAAATTATACATAACTTTGTGGGTACACATGTTCGCAAGTGACCCATTTTTAAGGATTACGCCAGCCGGACGCACCAACGTTCCAGGAAGGGTCTACGGCGGACTGGCGCCGGCGACCAGATGCTTACTCATATACCTACGAGCGACACCACGAGGACGGACTCTCCAGCAAACACTCGCCCCGTCGACACTTCTTTTTTTATACAACTTAGTTTTCAATAAAATACTTTATTATTATCGTTGAGAGAGAGGTTTTATTTTTGCTGTACAGCGAAAGCAACCCTCAACTTGGTTGTTATTTTGTTGGAATTTTATAAATATGCCTAAAAGTTACGAGTTTTATTGTTATTCAAAACTGTGCGAAAGATGGGCGCTGTGGGTCCAATAGTTTTTGCAAAATTCTATTTTTTATCTCGTCAAGGGTAAAAATGCATAACTTTAACCTTCTGTCTCTCCGAAAGTTATTAACATAAAAGGGTTTAGAAAGTCGGTTTATGAAACTTAAAACGTAACTTAGTTTTGTATTTAAATGGAATTTTAATTTATTGCCAGGGGCCCTTTTGATTTTTACATTAAAAATAGTCTTTTTGCCACTTTTGCTACGGAATTTGGGAAAACAAATTTGTGACGAAATGTGTTTTTAAAAGGCAAAGCTAGCCATTGTATGAATATGACCTCCAATCAAAGTTATTGATGTATGTCTTAAACACCTGTTTCCTTCTTTCTAAATTGTCGTATCAAATCCAAATAAACCTCTAATGACAATTTATAAGGAAGAACTACACGCTTCCGAACGCATTAGCATCATAATACGCCGCCCCCTCCCGCGGAAGCGTTATTACCCACTACAATACCGGCATGTCCTTGTCGGTGTTTACATTGTCGGGAAGAATCTCCGGTTATAATGAAAGCTTGTGGGTGCGTGATTTATCCACACGGATTAAATTAAGTTTGATGTAGCTGTTTACACGGTAGGGTCTCTTATTATTTAAATGAACGCGCCGAATCCTCAAAACAAACGGGAGCACAGATTATAAGCCTCTAATTGACACTATTAAGGGAATAAACCTCGCACATCGGCGGTATAGTTGCTGTTGAATAGTGGGTAACCTGAGCGGAATCCTATGGCAGTCGGAACTACCATAAATTTAATGATCTTCACATGCCTCATCATAGAGAAAGTTGCTATGAAACGGGGGGAATCAAAGCCAAAACGCAAAGCGTATTTGAGTTTGGTATTTCGGTATTTCTGTCGCTGCCAACTTTTCGGGGCCACAGACCAGTAGAAGGCAATCCATAATTCTCATTTAATTGCAATTCATTCCTTTGCTGTTAAGATATTTGATTGGGACAAAATACTGCATGATCCGAATGGGTAATCATAAAAACAATTAAACACAATTAAAAAATAAGGAATATTTAAGATACATTGCACATATAATTACATTACATGATAAAAATACGAAAGTATATCTAATTTCTAAAATGGTAGAAAATCATTCGACGAACAATAAACACAAACTTCATACACAACCACAACAAAACTTTGCTGCAAACAAATGACACTCACTCAGCAAAGTACATTTTTCTAATTTTGACATATAAAGTAACACCTTTTGTTATCAAAACAAGTGTCAAAACGTTCTATTTTATGTAACTAGTTACATAATGAAAATCATTATGCAACTGGTTTCGAAAAGTTCGTTATGTCACTAATTGCAAAAAATAATTAAACAAAATACACCAGAAAAATAATAGTAACTTTTATTTAAGTCAGTAATTTTTTGAATAACACTTTATTAATTATTTATTAATTATTATTATTTAATTATAAATATTCACAACGCAGTTGGTACAGTTAGTGAAGCTAATTCCAGAAGAAATCTTATTTGTTGAACTTGCAGTAATATTCCGTGATATGTTATTGGTATTATTCTGTTCTCCAAGAATATCGCCGGAAATTGTTTTTTTATTTTCTATAGAATTTTCAACATATCCTTCCGCAACAGAATTTGACTTTCAGACGCCGTGTTGTTTTATTTTTAAAATATTGACCTCAGAATCTGCAAGTAAAGTAGCCGAAGATATTCTGAAACAGTGCCCCGTGAATAATGCACAATTCGGCAAACCAATCATTTGAGCAATCATCTTTAGTAACTGACCAATAGTATTAATTCCTACTGGTTGTAGAGATCTTTTAATATCTCATGAGCCGCGAAATGCGCGAAAGGCGTGGCGTATCCCCATAATTCTTCTAATAAGCATGTTGTGAAAACATTGACTAAGAATTAGACCACGTGCCTCATCACAACTAGAAATGAGCTAAGGCGCTCGGGCATCAATAAAGTCAACTGGCGAACGTTCGTTATATATATTTTTATTGTTTAAATTAAAATTATAAAGAATAGGGCATTTTATTATGATATTTGTAATCGGATCAAAGGCTTGTTTACGCTAGAGCTCGAGAAAAACTGTGAATAATAGGTACAATGTTTTTAGGATGTAGAATAATTTAGGCGACGGTCGGAATTATGTTTCTGCGCATATGAAGGTCAAAGCTCATAAGATTTTAAAACATCTCTTCACCACATTTACCATTTCTATATCTAACAAAGAATCTATTGTGTTTAATATTTTCCGGGCATAGGTTTCTATACTTCCTGATAATGTCAACGAAATTTAGTCCTTCTATATCTCCCTGGGTGATTCACGAATTAGTTTTTGTATTTGAAATATTTACTCGAAGATACGTCTCCTCATCTGTAACATCTTCAACACGTAAAAGTGTTAATTCTGACTTCCGACATGCACCGGCTATTCCCACAACCAACGCAATTTAAAGCAAAAAATGCGAATTAGTAAACTGACAACTAGATGAAGCAATTATTAGTTACCTTAGCCATTAGAAGATTATTATCATCCGCTCCCGTCAAAAACTTCGCAATATGTTGTAACGAATTGGAAATGTACACAAAGAATCACGAATGAAAAATTACCTGACCGAACTTTGGATCATAAATAAAAATTAATTATTAATATAGCAAGCAATAAAATAGTATGCAATTGTTAATATAAAGATTCTGAACATAAAATAAGTAACAATTAAGAATATCACATAGTATAAAATAGATAATTTTAATTTAATTCACAAATACAAAATAAATTTTGTTAAAAAAATGCATGACATCGACACTTGTTAACACTCAGTACAGTGAGAAAACAGAATTTAAACCTAGAGTGATGTATATCAAATAAAAGCCCAATATCCATAGATGAATCTGGAATGCATATTTTGGGAAGACGAGTAACTGTATGAAGATATCTTAAATGAACTTCATATATGAAATTTTTTTATCAAATGTCAAAACTAAAGTTGGCTTTACAAGTACCTGGAGATGACCTAGAAAAAGAACATAAAATAAGGAATATTTTAATAATTAGTAATAGAATTGTATATTAAAAATAAAAGGACATTTGTAACAAATGTATTAGTTATAAGAAATGCAGTGAAAAGTGTTGTTAAAAAAAGGACATACAAGGACTGGAATTTCTTTAAAGGGACCTTAAGAAAAATTAAGACCAGAAAAATCCAGAAAGGAGGAGAAACAAAAGTTTATTGATTAGTGACGGCTTGGGTTTTGTAAAAACTAGAAAGGAGAGAAGCAGCTCCAATAAATTTTAAATAAGTTCAAGAAATACAGTCAAGGAAGTAAATTAAACTCACCAGCAAAGTCGAAAATTGTTTGTTCTCAAAATCCAGAGAAAGAAAATTCGCCATCGAAGGAAGAATTTCCGTAACCAGTATGAAGCAGTTTCCAGAGAGGTTTCCAGTGGCCCCATAAATGGTATACCTACAGGACATCTAAATAATTTCCAACAAGGAAAGTTGCAAGTAGCAGATAACAGGTACCTAAAACTGAAAAATAGAGTGCATTATAATAAAACTGATAGCTATAACCTAAAAATAATACATTACTAATGCATTAAACCTTAGAAAAAGGATAAATAATAACAACAGGACTTACCTGAACAAAATTAAATACAAGCCATTTAATCATATTTTTAAAAAACTCCAAAAATTTGATGAGCTCAAACAAGGTACAGATATAAAAAGGGACAGACATTTTAATTTTAAGATGAATATCAGTTTGTAAATAATAAGAAAGTATGCATTTTACGATAGGCAAAACACAATACACGGACAAGTAATTAAGATAGAATAAATAACACTAATTAAAAATATACTAAATTTTTTTAATGAAAAGCACAGTTCTTGTATTGTATAAAACTGTAGTAAAATAGAAAAGGTAAAAATAAATAAAATATTCTTTATTATTGTTCAAACAAAAAAAATTAGTATCTAAAGAAGCCATTCACAATTTAAGTCAACAAGTTGAAGTTTTGTTTTTTGAAAAATCCAACTAAAAATTTAAATAAATATTGTATTAAAAGTTAAAAACTGTATTTATTCTGGCGTGCTGCATTGAACTAGTTTGTGTTTGAATGATAGAACTAACTCCTGATATCTCAAATAATACAAACATCTGAGTAACAGCTAGCAAGGGATAAAGAAAAAGTACAAGGTAAAACAAAAGAAAGGTTTGTATTGAATTACTTAATTAATACAATTAATCAAAACAAAAATAAAAAATTTACAAAGAAAAATTTTATTACAGAAACAAATACAAAATAACGCAACACACAATACATAACAAAAAAATGGCAAAATTAATAATTCATAACAAATACCTTAATAAAACCAAAATAATATTTTCTTAACAATGTATTTAATTTTGAAAAAACGTTTGATTTCTTAGCGTGGTATCCATCAGAATGCCTTTTCAAATATGCTCTGTTCACGCCATTTCTGAAATTTTTCATAAGCCAAATAATATACCGCTTTGTATTTTTCAGGAATCAGTGAACATACGGCATATCTTGCCGCTTCTTCGATATCGCTCGGTATATCGTCAGAATCTGAACATAAATCACACATTTTTCCTAATAAATGGTAATAGTATCGATCAGCGTCACAGAATAGATCAGTCTATTAAATGTCAACTATTGTGTTTTAATGTCTATACCTTTTTTTAAAGACAGCTCAGTTCTCAACATAAAGTACTGTGTCCATAGCGTAGAAGCCTTCAAATTCTTACCTTCAAAATATGCCAATAGTACTTTCTCATTGACGTGTTTTACTTTCTTCTGTTCACGCCATTTCTCAAATTTTTCATAAGCCAAGTCATATACCGCTTTGGATTTTTCAGGAATCAGTGAACATACGGCATTTCTTGCCGCTTCTTCGATATCGCTCGGTATATCGTCAGAATCTGAACATAAATCACACATTTTTCCTAATAAATGGTAATAGTGATCAGCGTCACAGAATAGATCAGCGTCTATTAAAATAAATGTCAAGCCAAATTACAAGAAAATTTAAACTGACACTGACGTACTAGATAATTGTTATTTAAATTATGATCAACATTAAAAACTTGTATTTCCCATTTTTTGTCAAAATTAGAAAAAATCTTGTATGTAATACGTTATGAAACATGATTTTATAACGGATTACATAAATAGCTATTAGATTATTAAACAATGACCAGTGACTTTGTTTGCCACAGATTACCCACAATCTGCAACCAATGCTGCCGTTAGTAGTACCATGAATTCTTTTGACTAATTCCAGTTTTACAACAAAATTGATTAAAATTATTTTCTGTCAACATAAATGTCGGAAGTTTTTTGTAAGTGCTCAGTTACATTAGCACCAACAAAATTTGACATGACTGCGATCAAAAAAATGTCCTCAAAAATCTGGATGATTGAGAGAACGTTCAGACGCCTTTTTATGCGTCCCTCGGCTGATTCCCGGGAATAAAATATTTCATGGGGTGGCTAGCATCAAGTCCGCATAACATTTTCATTAATCTACACTCCTCACTGGATAGCCCGTCCACAGGCGACAGTTAATTAAGGGCATGATGAATGTTGATCGTCCTGTACCCGCGTCGTCTGGCAATTCTCTAGAGGTATAGCTCGGCCATAGATCTCTCACTAAGATCTATGTTTTACTAGACGCAGCACCGGGAACTGTTCGGGAATTACGGACTTGATTCCGTTACACTGCCGACACTGACGTGGCTAGGTGTCAGAGCCATTGCCGTGGGAATTCCATTAAGAAGTACTGGTACAGCTGTGGACAATAAAAAGTTTCCAACACTTGGCGCGCTTTGGATCTTGAATCTCTTTTTTGTTCGCTGATTCTTCTCTTGTTGTTGTTTTTTTAAATGGCTAATAGTGAATCCAGTTGCATCAGCCACTCACCCAAATGGCAATCGCATTTACCTCCGTTTTCATTATAGTCCAGCCACTGAAGCATTTTGGCTACTATTTTTTTCGGATGGAATGGATTGACGTGCAATTTGAACTGTAACTAGGGAATAGCCCAAGAAACAAAAGTTATATAGTGCCGATGTGTGCTTTTACCCTAGGGGTGGAGCCACCCCTTAGGAGGATGGAAATTTAAAAAAAACCTCACGATTCGATAGAGGGGCGAATTTTAACCAAAAATGTTCTATAAGAATTTTTTGTACAGTCAATACTTTTTGAGTTATTTGCGCCTAAACATGTTCGCTTTTAGCCCAAAAATGCATGTATTTGAGCCATTTTTGCGAATATCTCAAAAACTACAAGTTTTATAAAAAAAGATCATAAGCAAAAATGAAGGTAACTAAATAGCAAAGAGATTGCTTTTTTATTTTTGTAGGTGGTACCGAAACCCCAGTTATGACTCAGAAGTTGAAGTCAATTTCGAAGATAGCTGTAATCGAAACGTTCAACGTCCTGTAGCGGAAAAATTAAAGGTTTTTCGAGGAAAACTTATATAACACCCATTAAAGTTCTTGAAAAGAACTTTAAATTGAGTGGCGGTAGAAGTCGTTAGCATGAAAACTAATGAAGTTACAATCAAAATAAAATGATTGTCTTTATTTTTGAGAAAAAAAATCGGTATTAAAATTAATAACTTGACGGAAAAAAAATTAAACGTATTCCTTCTGCAATTTACTTTATTTATGTATTAACAGTAGATTCTGGGAATTTGACCGATTTTAGAAGCCTAAATTTAAAAAATATTTCATTTACTTTTGAATCAAACTTTTCAATTTTTTAAAATATTTCAAAAACTAGCAGTGAGTTATAAAAAAGTGATAGAATAAGAAATTGTAGGTTTTTTCTTACTGAACAATTTGCTTTTTTTAAATTTTTGTAGGACAAAATTTGACTGAGTTATGACCGTTAGAAGCTCAAAACTAAGCTCCAAGGCGGCCTTTCCTAAGCCCTTTTAGCTTACAAATCTAAAAAACGAAGGGCTTAAAAAACTGCAAATCACAGAACTTAAAGGACTTTAAATTCCCTGGTTTTTTGAGTAAATTTATAACTTTAAAATTACAAAAGTTATGGTAAAAAAATTAATCGCATTTTTTTCGGTAAAATTTTCGGAGCGAGTAAATTACCATCATCTTTGTGTATTTTGGAGCACTTGTGAACTGATTCGAGTAAGTATTTTAATAATATACATACACACACATTGCAACCAATAAAAATGCAAAAAAAGCCTGCACCAGATGAACTACTTAGGATGATATTTTGCAATTGCAAAAAAGGCTGCGGCGCAATATGTGGTTGCAGAAAAGTTGCACTTTTTTGCAATCCCACGCGTGGTTCATGTTCTAGCGATAATTGTAACAATTGTCCTCCAATTTTGGACCAAGGCGAAGCTGAAGATAGTGATGATAGTGATGAAAATTAAATATTTTTTTATATAAACATGCAAAAAATAACAGACCATTATTAAAACATTTTGTACAATAATCCATTTATAATGTATATAAAAATTTTTTTTATTTGATATTAATTTAATAAAAAAATATTAATAAATTCGATAAAATTAAAAAAAAAATAATTAGGTATATTATTATACTCGCATTATAATTTTTAGGAAATTTTTCTATAAGGGGTAGGTTTTTTTATGAAGGGTATAGGGTTTTATATGAAGGGTAGGTATTCCACAAGCGTTTTTTGGATGGTTGAAAAGTTGCAATATATCATAGATCATTTGAAAACCAATAAAAAGTTTAAAATTCAACATATGCATACCATTAAAACATCTCAAGCTTTCAATAATATTTTTTTGTTTATTTTATTATAAAGGATGGTTTTTAAGGGTTGCAACTTTATAATAAGCTGTCTAATGAATAATAAAAGAAATGCAATACATTGTGAATGCACCAAAGGAATATTTTAAACTGTTAAAAACTTTTTTTTCTATTTTTTTTGGCCAGGGAAGGATAGTTTTTAAGGATTTTTAAGGGTGGAAAAGTAATTAAATTTCATAAATTATATTAAAAAAACATGAAAGGAACTTTATCCAACATATTTGAACGTGAATTGAATCTTTAAAATACGTTAATCTTCGATTTTCGCATTTTTTTCGTACAAGGGTAGTTTTTACCCCCCTAATGGAAAAAAGCACACATCTAGACAATATAACTTTTGAAGTGGGGGTCAGATGAGCTTGTATGCAAATTTTCAGGAAAATCCATGCTATCCGAAAAAAAATTGGGAGCTTTTACCTTATTTTCGCCTTCAGTGATTGGACTATTAATTCTTTTGAGCGAGAAATCAATTAACTGTGATGTGTACTTTCTAAATATAAATTTAAAAAAAAAACGCTCATTGCTAAAATTTCTAAATCATCAAACATGTCATTCGTTCTTTTTCTTTTTTAAATTAAAAATACAAAATACAAGTACAATGCATATTCTGCGCAAGCTCCGAGCATGTCCTGGGTTAAAGAACACTTTAAGGAGCCATTAAATGGAGGCTTAAATTTAAACATCTATTTTTATGCTTAAGAAGAGCTTAGGGAACGATATAATCAACTCATTGTTAATTATTGCTTATTAACTTTGATGCAAACTGGAATAACCATTATTTTAAAAAGCTTTTCAATGACGGGACTGCTACGCTCTTATTGTTAAAATAAGTACCACTTCAATCTCATTTTCAGAAGTGAAGTAAAGTGAATTAAACATCATTACTTCTGCTCACATCGCCCATTCCGCAAAATGAAGATTCGAAGCTCTCGCTCCATTCTAACGGAAAGGTATAAGTAGATGTAAATCTTTTCGCAAATTAAACACCGAATTTCCTTAATTGAAAATTACACTTTCTGATTCGGTATGCCTGTCTCCGTTCTAGTTATTTGTTTGCTAAGCTGTAAACAACCTGTAAACGGTTTCAGATGGGGTGGTTATGTTCGGGATCTCTGAATATTTACAGCTTTCCGTAGGCCGGCGTCACAAGCGTAGATCTGAGTGGATGAAAAACAAATTTGTCTCCCAACAACGCATATAATGTTTATATGTTCACTAAGGACGAGTATGTTATCTAATACGGTTAAAAAAATCTAAATATTTAAATTTTATGATATTTATGTTATTTGTATTCTTTTGATGTAGATATTTTTCCCCGCCTTTATGATCAAATCCCCGAATTCGTTTTGTGATATCTATAACCTGCCGTCAGCCTTCACCATTGTCAAAACAGGCTTAGACTCTCAGAGAATATCCTGTTTTAATTGCCGTGGAATGGAATACAACAGAAATACCGAAAGAGGAAATGACAGAAGAGGTTTAAAAGTCATAAATCTAAAGAGATATTGTTTTATAAAAGTACAATGTCGGTCTGAAAAACCGCTTAGGTTAAAACATTTAAAATACATTATAACAATGAAATGAAATTGAAATATAAAATTCTAAAATGAATTTAGTAATAAGCCAATTTTTTTAAATCTCTCATATTTTTACTATTCTATAACTATAGATGTATTAATTCAACTCAAATAAATTAAAAATAGTTTTATATTTCAGGAACACTGGTTAAATTAGTTTAATAAATTACTTTGACTCTTTCCACGCAAAGTACAAAAATATTATTATTATTTATTTTCATTAACTTTAAACATGTATACAGGCTGTTACAAATTCGCTTCTCACTACAGGGATCTCGGAAACGTTAAGAGGTACGAAGTAGCTTAAATGGGGGCAAAGTTGCGTAATCAGGGGACCAACTCTAAAAAATCAAGACTAACATGATTGGTTTTCGAAATATTTGAAAAAGAAAACCGATATTTTGGAAATCCGTTTTCGTTTCATTTCAGCCTTGATTGAAGTGATATTGAAAAAAGAAGAACACTTTCTCATGGCTACTTTTCCCCTCTATCGAATGGCATAATCAATTTTTATATGTAACGTTTCGTCGCTCCAGGAGCATCATCAACTCCATTTCTTTAAATACGACCCTGAAAATTTTATTACATTTTTTGCAAGCCTTCATGACCCCCAACACTGTAATGCCTCAGCCCGAACCAGATTCACACGTTTTGTCACGAAAAATTCATCTTCAGTGCATTCGTTCCAAATTTATTATAAAATTTTATTTAGATGTCTTTGTTTATTGAATTATCGTACACTGTCAGTGTCCTTAGACCCTCTGAAGTCCATATAGTTATTTAAACTATTACCACCACGCATTAAATTAAAACATTATTAGAGTTTTATTCCTGTGTCTAGTTATTTCTAGGCTTCTCGAGTGCTCAAAATTCAAACAAATTCCGATCTATTTTTTTCAAGATACATGCTCTTTTACAGTTGCGGTTACAGATATAATAAATTCCGATAATATTACGTTGATCTTCATTTTCAACCTTTGCAAAATGAAAATGTTTTTGAACATTTACTGAAATTTTTTAAAGAATAGTATTCAGTTGGCGTATTGGTTGTTCATATGTATTTTTAAGAATTAATTTGTCATAATAAAATTAAAATTGTAATAATGTTTTAATTTTATTTATTATTTTTACAACTTATTGAGTTACGTATGACCAAGTGATGGTAATAGTTAATAATAATAAATATTTTATTGTAACGCGTGGTGGTAATAGTTTAAATAACTAGATGGATTTTACAGGATCTAACGACACTTACAGTGTACGATAATTCAATAAACAAAGAAATCTAAATAAAAAATTTAGATAAATTTGGAACGAATACACTGAAGACAAAACGTCTGAATCTGAATTGGGGGTCATGAGGGCTTGCAAAAAATAAAATAAAATTTCTAGGGTTGTATTTAAAACACTGAAGTTGATGATGGTTCTGGAGAGACAAAACGTTACATAATAATAATTGATTATGCCATTCGATAAAGGGCAAAAAGTGGAAATGAGAAAGTGTTCTTCTTCTTTCAATATCACTTCAATCAAGGCTGAAATGAAACAAAAACGGATTTCCAAAATTTCGGTTTTTTTCAGATCTGTCTTTCTAAATTTTTTAGAGACCCCTGATTATGCAACTTTGCCCCCATTTAAGCTACATCGTATCTCTTACCGTTTTCGAGATCCTTGTAGTGAGAAGCAAATTTGTAACAGCCTGTATATTACATTTACTTTTTTAAAAAATCGTTTTTTCGTATAAATCTTAATACTCCTTTAGCCGACTTTGTTGAAATTTGGCAGTGTTATTTATGGTAGGAATGAGCTAATTTAGCCTTAACTAGATTAAATGTATTACGTCCAGTGGCGTCCTAGGGGGCACCTTAACCAATATATTTGACATAAAAAAATGTGCGACTTATTATCACTTTTATAATTTTTTTCGCATTTAGCAACTGAAAATACAACTTTCCTGTCTCTAGAATTTTGTTCGTATCTTGCTTCCTTTTTGGAGAAAAAAAAATAAAAATCAGTTTACTGCATGTCCTGGGACAACATAATGAAAAATTAAAACTACCAAACTATTAAAAATTGGGGTGTACCTGTTATTTTTTTCTATCTTCTATCTATTCTAGTCTTAGAAATTGTTATAAAAATTAATGCTAGCTAAAAAAAATTTTCGTGTTTTATTAATAAATTATTTATTAAATTATTATTATTAAAAATTGTTTTTTATTTGTCCAAAAACTTACATTTTTCTGATTCCTCTACTATTTTATTATTTACCGTAACTCGAAGTGATACATCAATCTTTCTACGAGCGCAAAATTGCATACATATAGTTTTTTCCGCATTTACCATTAGCGTGTTTCTATTACACGATTCCGTAAATAGACCAGCAAAATGAGAGGACCAAGTGTCGAGCCCTGTAGAACTCCTAGGCCAATGTCTTGAATAGTTGACATATTATTTAATTTAACATACATTTTTTTATATTGGTGGGAAGATATTAGCCCGATATATAATTTCTCTATAATTGTAGGTGAGTCATTCGGGATACTAGAAAAAAAAATTTTTTCTATTTATTTATTTTTCTTTTTAAATGTCATCTGACTTGAGATAGTGGACAATATATAAATCCGAAACTTAAAAGCTTAAGCTTTCACGAATCCACCTTTGTCTCGGATCATCTCATATTACAAAAAAAATCGTCCATATGCCGTCCCGAGAGTCCGTGGACACGATACCCAATTTAAAACGAAGGAAAACTCCCTATCCCCCGGCTGTCGACTTTTCCATCGGAGAACATATTGAATGTGTCAAAGGAAAATTATGTTGAGTACGGGAGAGGCCCTGGGAGTGTGACTGCCATGATTTTTTATTAGGAAAGTTTTATTCGCGGGTCAAGAACACTGGGTGGGCTTCCTTTTATTATCACGGTTTCATCTGTGAAAGGGACAGGGCCTCCAGATATTTACACTTTCCGAGAGAAAATGAAAAGCGTGTGTACGAATGAGATTTTTTTGGAGAAAAAGTCTTCACTGATAAAAGTTGTGGGAATTTAAATAAGTTTTTTACATATCTGCAATGGTTTTTATTTCAAAATATATAAATGAGTTGGACATACATAATACAGCTGCAGATTGCTGCAAGTGGCGCCCTCTAATAAGTAACAGCAGGGATATTTTGTGATATGCGATTGACAGCATTGCGTTGCGCATAATCTCCTCAGTAACCACATGTTCTTGAATTATTGATATCTCATTTAGGTTTCCTGATATTGTTATTTAATTGTGACATGTTTAAGGAGGTATATCGGGTTTACTCAAATGCACAGATGTACTTGAAATTTATATATAATAGCGTATTACCCAGTGCTCCCTCTCTGCGTCATATTTTTTTGAAATTTTTTTTGAATCTAGATTTTGAGATATTGTTGTTGAAAGTTGTTCATTTTAACATAGGTTTATATGGCGAAGATGGACGGTGCGGCTCTTTTTTTGCCCGCTACTGAGAAGAAAATTTAGAAATTGTGAAACAAAACTTTTCCATAGATAGTACCACAGTATTATCTTATTTTTTATGTAAAACTAATGTAAATTTTGAACATAGTATAGCTGTATTAATTAGAAACAAAAACCAATAATTGCATTTCTGTCTCACTTGAGGATTAATGTGGCAACATCGCAATCAGCTGACAGCAAGGAGGAAATACATTTGAAAAACTTGATAAAAACGAAATTGATTTCAAACATATAGGTACATTTTTCCTAAATCCAATGTCCATTGTTGTCAACAATAAATTATCCATAGCAGATGATTTTTTGTAATGTTTTTAAAAAACTAGATTAATTAAAAAATACTAGGAAGCTGTGATATATTTATTGTAATAAAAAATACAGTTGATAAATCCTTTTAATGGTTTATATCGTAATCATTACTAAGCAATATTTAGGGTTACATAAAGTTTTTTTACTTGATTAATATAATTAGTAATACTTGAGATAAAAGCATTTGTACGGAATAACAAAGGAACGTAAATATTTCTCAGCAAACTTTATATATAAAAAATTAGTTATAGTTGCAAAAGTTTTGTAACATTACTAAAATAGAGATTAAAAACACGAACAGTGAGTAATAATGTAATTTCTATCACAGAACCTTCAAAATTGCATCCAACATTTTCTTTGACTTGGACGAGAGATGGGCGCGAGTGTCATTTCATTTCTTTAGAACTAAATTAACATAATTCTTTTTGTTTTACCAGTTCACATGATTTACCGATTTTAAATAAAGCATACAAATCTTCGCGAAGATAATACGATATATTTGCTATATATAATAATTGTATTTTACATAGTTTACACACAATACATTTTTGAACGCGTACGCATCTTTACCCGAATTTGACGCGCAATATCTCCGATGTCCGAGGTCTCTAGGTTCGCAGTGTGTACAACTGCTAGTCAATTATTAGCGCTGTTACCACATCTACATAGTATTTATGCGTTCATTAAATATAATTACTTAAACTACTTAAATATGATATTTTTATGTTGTTAATTAGTTAATATGTATGCTATGTGCATATGAGTAGATTTCTTTGCTATATAGATAATGTTTATCGCAAATAATTTCAATAGAATTTAATTTTTTCAATTTGGCAGCGGACTTTAGTCCCATAAGAAACGCATAGGACCCCCTCTGCGCTCCTCACTTCCCTCGGACCCCGATATACCTCCTTAAGGATCAGTGGCAATTTTTCACATGTGCGATTTTCTGGAACAACCGTGCAACGATTGACTTTTGAGCGTTTTCGACCAGTGTGCGTCGTTTTTATGAGTGTATATATATCCTGCCCAAAGGACCAAAAAATGCATGAGCTATCATATCACGTATCATATTCATATACGACGGTAGCTGAATAGACTCCATTAACTAATAATTACGTTATTTAGGACCGAAACAATGGTAGATAAGACCATCCCATTCCGAACAAACGAAATTATTAACGCCTAACTTATCAGTCTCTGTTGGCCGGGGCGGTTAGAGTCCGACAGACTTCGTGCCCTAAATACAGGAACATCCTATCTGACCTACGTCAGTTAACTATGATTTATTAAAATGTCGAGGTCATTTTTCCCAAAGGTCGCGTCCCTTTGGTTTCGGGCGTGGGCCGGTTGATGTGTGAATTATGCGTGTAAGATGGGTCAGTAACGTAGACGTATAGCCGGAAGGTAACAGTAATAGATTATGAAGAGGGTAAAATAAATGTGCAGAAACTTGGCTCATTATGTTTTCAATAAAAAACTTGAGGCTGATTGTTTATAATAAAACTCGAATGATAATAATAATTTGCTGTTCTTTCCCAAATAGGCAATTAAATGACAAATTGATATGGTTAGAATGAGAATTGAAGACAATTTTCTTATTTACGTGATCAAAAATGTGGACAAAATTTAAATTATGTTTATCTTATTAGTTTTAAAGAAATTAATCAAACAAAATTAAAAAAGATTTATTAGAAAACACAATTTCATCTAATTTACATTTTTATTTAATTGGATAATTCTTCAGCACTTAAACGAAAAATATTAAATAAACTGAAAATATCTTACACTGAAAAAAGTAGATAATTCACACGATTTCATTATAAACACCTATAACATATTTTCCATTCTCGTTCTCACTGTTAATTAAATTGACTGAAAGTTGAATGTGGCCAGTTTTTTTCAATTTCTAGGTAAAATATCGTATAATATGTTATGTTGTTACATAACCTCGTTGTTGAGACACTTATCAAAATTTATAGAAAGATTGTCACCTTTCAACAAAATGAACGTGGACTGTTTTAGGTTTTTAATTACCAATTTCCTATACAGGGTGTTCCTAAATAAGTGTCGCAACGGAAAACTGTAAGTTCCTCTTGAAAAAAGAAACATTCTTTTCCTCTTCCATTTTTCTCTCCGGGCTTTCGTTTTCGAGATACACGGTGTCAAAACTTTAATTTTTTTTAGTTTTTCGCCAATATCTTAGGAATCATTTGAACTACAGGACTGAGCTTTTGTACACACATTACCACTATTAATAGATACTTTTTCGCACCCTTCTCGAATTCATTGGACGTGCCAGTGGTTGAGATTTTAAGGTATCGTAAGGGTTTTTCCCCCCTAAATTTTACGCCACTGGAAAAATTGACTTTTGACAGCAAATTCTAAAGCGCCAATGAATTTTACACAATAAGAGTTCTCTTGATCCATTGCTCTAAAGTCAACCGTTTTCAAGAAAAATTACTTTTTATGAACAAAAGCAAACATTTTGCTAACGTTCAGCAGACCAAAATTTGGAATCCCATTGATACAAAGTCAAATTTATGTTTATTTATTCACTTGAGATTGCATCCATTAATTAATATATATTTCTAGAAACCATCTTCTGGCAAATTTTACCTATAATCGTATTTTAATTAAATATTAAGGCTCAAATCAATTGTAAGTATATTTTCCATTGCTTCAATGACACTGATATAAATCAGTTATAGTATTGATTAAAAAAAACTGACCAAGTATACAATTGCTATTGGCAGTACAATACTTTTCTCGGTGTAACAGAAAAGTGTTAACTAACAAAGTATTATAGTTTTTGTTTTAAAATCGCTAACAGTTATTCACTTTTCTCAATAGACAAAACTATACACGACAGACATCCATTGTGTTTCGCGTAAAACTATACAAGTTTACACAATCAACTCCTAATAATATTATATTTAAAATTTCTTTTTCTTTCCAATATGGCACAAATCTCCTACTGAATAGAAACAGTAGTAAAAATATCACAAATACATAATTACAAATGTTTATAATTTTTTTGTAAAACAAAACTTTATCTCTATTTAAAAAAATTGAAAATCATACAAAAAACATACATATAATAATAGAAATAGTAAAAAGTAATTGCTGCATAAATTAAAAAAAAAACAGCAGCCGAAATGAATCTTTATAAGCTTTTAATAACTTTTCCTAACACGGTACGAAAGTGATGGGTAAAAATATTCGTCAAATGCGTATGCCTGGGCATTTCATTCCAAATATTGACCACGCGTCGTCAGAAATAATAACACCATATTGATATCCGATACTTCCGATTCTAACAGAAAACTTACCCAAACAGCCAGGAAACTAGACCAGGCCCACCCTCTCAGACGAAACCAGGAGAAAACTAAATAAAACTGTCCTTCGCGAACCGAAAAGTTCGAAAAAGTTCTCTCGAACACTGATCGTCGAAAGTTGAAAATCGCGCTCCGAGACGCGTTCGGAGGAAGGCGCGTGTCGCGAGCTGTGAGCGAAGTGTGTGTGTGTGTGAGCGTCGCCAGCACAGTTACCTGGTCAACGGCGTCGCGACGCCCGAGCGGACCAGCGCACTCCCGCGAAGTTGCGGGGCAAGCCGAGGGCAATGTTTACGATGTTTGGTGGAGTAGTTTCAGTAAAATTGTGCTCTAAAAGCTCTGCAATAGATACAATCTTAGTTACAGCTTTATTTCGCTTTGGTGGTTTAACATATTTGAAAAAAAAAGGTTAAAAATAAACACTTGACCTATTTTGTTTTTCTAATGAGAAAATTGTATCCAAAACTTAGTTTGGTGTACAACATTGTATACTCGAGAAAGAACCTAAAGACAATTTTTGACAAGGAGAAAATTTTATTTATTTTAAAAATAAAAGGCATACAACTGTAACGTCACATTAGCGGTTTAGCATTAAAACTGTTTAAAAAAAATTAAATGAAATTATTTAATTTTTATAAATTTTATAAAATGGACCAAATGTGGTTATTCATTTGGTTCATTTTTAGAATTCAATGAAAATAAGTCAAAGTAACAGTAGAAATACGTTGAAAACTTCTAAAATCTTCAAAATATGTACTTATCTTCTAACTCGAAGACCTCTAAATAAATAGTACCTACAATTTCAAATTGCCTCAAAATCTTTGAAAATATATACAGGGTGCTCTGAAAGTTCGTCAGGAAACTACTCCGGGAGGTGATTCTACGGATTAAAATAATCACTATGTAATGATTTTTTTTTTCGTATTGTCAATTGTTTGCAAGTTACAGCTTGTCAAAGTTCAATTTTTTAATTTTTCTATTTAAATAACTTGTTTAATTCAAGTTCGATTAGTCTCTCATTTGGCATTTGGCATTGGACCAAGTCAGAGAAGAGTTTCATTATACACCGCTAGAGGGCACTTTACCTAGAACTCAAAATTTGCTTTGTTCATAACTTTTTTCTCTTCACAGAAATTTAAACATTATTGAAAAGAGAAATAATATCAAAAATATGTACTCTTTATTCAAGCCGATAAATGTAACCTGCACTATTAAAATGTTATTAAACATCAAATTTTTGATCATTCTTTCTCCAATTAGTCACGTTGCCATGCTGTAATACCATCTCTTGTAATACCAGCTGCGTTAGTAAATAAAATATTACTAGTACATTCATTATCCTCAACTTATTTTTCCACAACGCGATTACGAACTGAAAAAAAAATTATTATGGTGAATAATCAAACATGCAATTTTCACTACAATTCGTAACACCAAAATTACTAATGATATTTATTTTAAGCATTTCAATTAGTTACAGAAAGAATTATCAAAAATTTGATGTTTTATAACACATTGATATTGTAACCGGAGGGATTATTTCTTTAATTATCTATATATCTTTATGACCAGTATCACAACGAGTCTGGATTTCAAAAGAGTTTACTATCCAATTCTTGAAAGGGAGTTTTTAATTATCATTATACTTTAATTAATACGTGGGAACTTAGAAATGTTGTATGTTCAGAGAATGAATTTCAGGCACTTAGCATGTAATCCAGTGACTGACTGTACAGGGTGACACTGAAGTTGGAAGAAACAAAATGAAACACCAAAACTTCGAGGAAGGGTTTTTAAAAATAACAATAAACAAAACAAACAAAATAGCAACATTATTAATTTATTTATTTACACGCGACAGCGTACCGAGATTCAGAAAATGCGCGATACATAGCAAAATTTGGAATGACTATCCATTATTAAATTAACCCTAAAAAAACTAAGTAGAATGCGAAACCCAAGAAAGAACAGCCTTTTTTACAAATAACTCTAGCCTTCCTCTGGTGACTCCGCATAGCAATACGGGACGGATTAGTCCATCTCATTTAATCTATTCTTATAGCTTGGAAAATCCGCTTAAAAACCAGCTATTTGACCTATTATTATTTTCCTGACAACATTCTAACAACCTATTCTTGGAATTCCTACGTTCTTTGGAATGCATTTTGCGCGTTATTTGAAATATCAATTTTTCCCTATATACTAGATGCTCAACACATGGCCCCGACAGTTTAAATGAACTTGTTAAAAAATATTGCTAAATTTCTCCGAAGGACGACGCTAAACCTACTTGAGAGCCCTTAACTTTCGATAATTAGTGATGGCTGAAATATTTTACTTTTTGGCCCATCCGTTCCGAGAACTAACCAATAAATTACCACGCGTCCCGGCTTTTGTTACAATAATTATAGCGATTTCCTAGTAAACAGTTACATTTATCGGCTTGAACCAAGAGTACATAATTTTTTCTGATATTGTTTCTCTTTTCAATAGTGTTTAAATTTATGTGATGTCCAGCAAGAAAAAACAAATTTTGAGTTCTAGGTAAAGTGCCCTCTAGCGGCGCATAATGATACTTTTCTCTGACTGGTCTAATAGAGCTTTATCTACTTAGTGGGTGTGTCAAATGAGAGACGAATCGAACTTGAATTAAATAAGTTATTTAAATAGAAAAATAAAAAAATTGAACTTTGACAAGTTGTAACTTGCAAACAATTGACAATTCGAAAAAAACTTTCATAATATACTGCCATTATTTTAATTCGTAGAATCACCTGTCGGAGTTTCTTGATGGACTTTGAGAACACCCTGTATTGTAATACTTCGAAAATTTCGAAAATACACCAAAAAAACTTTTAAATATTTAAAAAACTTGGAAATATTTCAAATACATCTTAGACCAGCAGATTTGTCGAAATATTTAGGTAAGTCAATGTCAGTGTATTAATTAGTACACTATCAACGTTGCCAGTTGCTTATAAATCAATCTACATTGTGAGTTGTGACAATAAAAAATAATGTACTGAAACAGATTGCATTTGTATAACTTAGCAAGGTGTTATTTTAAAGTCACCATATTTTTTTCATATCACTGTGATCGAAGCGCTGAACTTTAAAAACAAAACATTATATCGTTTCTAAAATAAAAATTTTTATATAATTTATTAAATATGTATTAACTAATATTAACTAGTACAATAACGGTACTAATTGTAAATATTTAACTATTAGACAACAAATCTAATTAAAAATAATTTTGTATTATTTTAAAGTCACCATAATTTTTCTATGTTAATGTGCGCGAAGATTTGTTTAGTATTCCACTTTATCGGTTTAGGGAAGGTTGTACATAAAGTGCCTTTATGTGGTGTAAGTGTATAATCTTATAAAATTATTTGTTTCAGTGTTCAGTGAAAAAGCATTATACGAATCAAGAAAGAGTCGAGCCAGTTTTTGTCAGCAGCAAAGAAAACGATATCAGATAGATTACGCCGACTTCTTATAAGTACCGAATAAGAAACTGTTTGTCATATTGGTTCAACATTTAAGAGACTATGGGATCTTTGAAACAGAAATTTTGAACGCCGTGGAAAAGGATCCTGTTACCAGTACTCGAAGATTTACCACAAAAGTGTTATGTTATAAAAAGTCAGGTGAGTAAACAGGTAATATATTTATTTTTGTGTATTTCACTTATCATTATTAGGTTACTTGTTAAATCCTCTTTGAGGGTTTATCTTATTTAACAGAATTATACTTTAGTTATTGTGGGATGGTAGAGAGCTCGTGTCGAACAACCACTCAAGAAAAGTAAGGTTCCAAACCTCACGGCGAGTGGTGTAGTTTGCTTTTTAATAACCTTTCCTTTAAAAATACAATTTGACAACAATGCACAGCCCAACAAGACAAAATCTTAAAAAATGTCCATCTGGTAGACAGATTAGAAGTTTTTGTATGATAGTGACTTAAAATTTTATTTGTATTATACCCAAAAACTTTTAGATTTTGCCCCTTTAAAATTTTACATTCATTTTACTGTTCACTGTTCGTATTATCAGTAGTCAAAATATTAATAACAACATTCTATGGTAAATATAAGAAACTAAAATATTAAAAATTATATCTATGTGTCGTCATCAAATAATAAAATCGCCGATACAACAAATGTTTCGGATGCACATATGCATGTTACAGTTGCATGCACACAAAGAAATATGTGTATTTATTACGAGACTGGTATCCTAACGGGCAATATCGCAAAAATACGAGCCACCTTACTGCGCCCCATAAATGTCTCTCTGCAGCGGCCCGGGTCGTGATCTAAATTCAAATTCACCCTCCCAGTGTCTGACGGAAGATTTTTGCATACAAGATTTTTGCATACAATATACAACGAGCATATTTCGTCCCGGATGGATTTCATATATACACACTAGCAGTCAGGGAAGATTTGGGATGCAAACTAACGTCAGAGCTTTGAGAAATTACATAGTATATTGCCCAAGTAGCTGTTAACCTTTGTATATGTACCGAGATGCAGAAATTGAGGTGGAGTAATGAGAAATTTTATGGGTTCTAACATTAGTCCGCATGGATATGGATCGTAAAAGTTCTCGGGACGTTACAAAACTCGCGTGTACTAATGGCAGAATACATTTTATGACGTGATGAGTTAATTTGGAAATACATATTTTAATAAATTTAAGGAAACTATGTTAAAATGTTTTTAATTTATATGTAAATACATATGACATAAAAACTTTTAGTATATTGTGTCACAAGGGCAGAAAATGAGCATTAGTAGCCCGAGGATATTAACTTTTTTAATCAAACTTTTAGACTTTTTGGGCAGGTAATTTATAGAATTTTGTTTAAAAAATGCTCGAACTTTATGAAAATTATCAAAATTAATTAATAAATTTTCCTCGACTTTAAAAGTGCTTTTCAATATTGAATATTCACACCATAGTGTCTTTGTTTTTTCTGATAGATAAGCAAATAGTACATTTTCTGTTAAGTTTTTGATTTTTTTTATTCCTTTTCCAGTTAATGAACAATTCATAATACTTTTGGTACCCAGTACCTTATAGGCTCCTAGAGGCCCCCACCATGCTAACAAACATTTTTTTTATGAAAAGTATTTTTTTAAGATTTTTTTAATACCTCCCTCGTCATGAACAAGAAACAAAAATTATTATGAAAAATATAATTTTTTATTCTTAAAATTTGAATTCTATTAATTAAGATATGATTCTAAGAGGAGAAAGCGTATACAATAAGAATATTTTTTGTTTGAGGGGACAAAAAAGGTTTTTTTTTTCTAGAATAGGCCCCCACCAATTTTCAGCCTACAGGCCCCCACCACTGGTTCACTGGGCACTGTTGGTGCCGTTGTTTTGACTTTGTAGGTAACAAATTCAGAGAAATATTGCTAGATTCTTCTTGCAAGTCCGGAGAAGTATTCGTAAATTCTTCGTCACTGTCCGAGTTACCATTCATTTTAACGTTATTTTACACTATTTGATTCAAAATTTTGGTTTAAATTGACATTTAATGACAAATTTATAAAACGTCAAAGTACGCAAATGACATGCAAAGGTGTCCAGATTGTGAAAAAAATCACAAAATCGTGTTGTCGCCCTGGTCGATAAATATTACTTTCGGTCCTATTTTTAGGGTCGATATGTTCATTCATTTTCCCATGTGCCAGGCGAAAAAATATTCAGTATTAAAAATTTACAGGGTAAATTGACAAAGGACGTAATTTTTCATAGGAAATAATCTCTAAATTCAAAAATTAGGTCCATGGACATATTCTATTATGTTTAAAACAATCGACGATCTATTTCTATTTGACAGTTTGACATTAGTACCTATCACTGTTTCTTTAGTTTTTCTCGAAGATTTTCTCTGCTTTTTTAAATGTTTAATATACATACGTGAGTACATATATTTTATGAGGAAGCTCGTTTCAATTATTCTCTTAGAAGATGACGTATTTATCACCATTATTGTCCTAAACGGTAGTTGTCTACTAGAGCAACATGCATTTGAAGATTTGAAGCACCTCAACGTGTTTTTGTCTTTTTGATACTGACAAAAGTCATGGAGAAAATGAATGTGAATAAGGAAGAACAACAGCTGCAAATAAAACTGACCTCAAAATATCTATTTTGTTTAAAGAAGTTAGGCTATTGATGAGGCATGTGTTATTATTACGTATCGATAATACTCATAACTGAGGAAAAGCTAAAGGTAAAGATTAATTTCTATTTGTATTGGTACTACATACTATAAACCCTATCTCCCTATAGCGTCCAAAACAAAATAATGTGGTGGATTTAATTAGAGTGAATGAACAGTTTTCTTTTTTAATAGTTTAATTCCTTTTTAATAATTTTCAAATTAAGTAATGGTATCGACTATATTTATTTAATATTGTAACAGTCATCAATGAATGCAGATAAGCAACTGTAAAATCTTTTTGATTAAAAATTATTATAAATTTTAAATTTGAAGTCTCAAATGAGTCGTCTTGTGATAAATTATCGACTGTTATACATTTTTTTTTTTTGATTATGTGTAATGTATTGATATCAAATAATAATAATAATATCTAATGCATAATTTACCATATACTTTATAAAGAAAATATAAATTTTATGAATCTAGTGTTCTGTTATTTTACTACTAAAAAAAATTATGCTGTAGGTATAATTCAAAACAAACTTTATTTTACAAATATAAACTTAACAAGACACTGATATGTATAAAAATATGTTCCATCTGTAGATATATGATTTATATATAAAATTATTGGACTTTAACAAAATTCCCAGTTTGAAGATTTTTCACATAGTTTTCCCTGCACTCCATGTTATCGGAAGGTCTGTTGTGTGCTGTCCAGACAGGTTCACCAATAAACAATCTCCTTGCTCTTATAAAGTTCTAAAAACAAATTATTCGTTGTCAAATTTAAAAATTAACGAAATGTAGAGAAACTTACATTCTTATCCAGAGTAAATCTATGATATATTCCACTAGGCAAAATAAGCAAGTCCCCAGGAACAACTTCAACTCTAATCCATTGATCGTTTTTGTCCCGCACATCAAAATACCCAGAACCTTCAGTAACCAGTCGTATTTCCTCGTCAGTATGTAAGTGCTCGGTATAAAATATTTTCAATTTTTCTTCGTAATTTGGCAGACATTCCTTGGAGCAAACCAGCTCGTCTTCATAAGTGTAACCTCTACCCTTTTTAATTTTGTCTAGTACTCCATCGGTGTCAAGAGTGTCGATATTTAACTACAAAGTTTACACGGTTATAGTTAACTTTCTTTGGCATACTGCAAAGATATGTTTTACCTTGAAATATTCCACGCCAGATATTTTGAAAAGTTCTTCCAGTGTAATAAAATGAGGTGGATTTTGATGGTGCTCGTTTCTTTGATCGCTAGGATCGTTGTCCATATACCAAGCCCGAACCATTTTCACTACGTATAAGTCTAAGCTACGGTACTAGTTTAATTTATTATTTTGCAATACTTATGATTCTTGTAATCAGCAAGTGGTGTGTACCAAAACAAAATAAGAAATGAACTTTGAACTTTTAAAGCACGTGATGTGATTGTGATGTCAATTGTCAAATTTGTTTTGAAATGGGGCTCAAGTTCATTGTCAAGAGCTAATGATGATAATATTCCTTCGCGTGTAATTGTTATAAATTGAACTAATTTTAAAATTTGGTTGTTGTCACCGGAAACATCAACGTTAATTAATACATTGTTGGGTTCACTATCACACTCTTTTCGGCCTGATATGATCTTGATCTTATACAGATTATGCAAGGTTATGGTTAGCCTGTAATTTTTATTGTACATTATAGAGATGGGTAGTATCCGTATGATTCGTATAAACGATACGAATCTTTGTTGGGAGTCAGATGATACGACTCTCAAATGGAACGAAGCTTTCGTATTTCGTACTCGTACTGGATACTAGAACTAGACAGCTGGTAATGCAAAGACTCCGTACGCAGGTGCGCAGTGTGCTAGTATTAAATACGGTATGGTACGCGTACGGTACGATAAGTACGGGTTAAGAGCTAAGAAGGATTCCGTTATGTTCAAATCTCGTATTATTTAACACAAGCTTCACGTTTAAAATTCGTACAGGCGATTCGGTGCGCGCGCTCGTCAGTTATCGTTCACGTTCACGATATAATTATATCGAAAAAGCTCTTAAGGGCCCCATATTCTTTAAATAGTGTTTTCCGCAAAGACAAATAATTTAAGACAAACATTTAATAACTGAATAATCTAAAGCTTATCAAATAATAGGAATGTTATGTCATGCCACCTAAGTATTTTCAAAGACGCCGCAGTAAAACGAATAAACAGGTGCAAAAAACGATCAAACCATCAAGGTTTTAGGTACTGAAATCTACGAAAATACTAACTTTTTTATATATAATTCCACATGTAAATATTCTTATAACATTTACTTGCTTAGTCCTACATATAAAATTGTTTACTTTTATTTATAAGTACGTGAAAATAATTCTTAAAATGTGGGGTTAGAATAACAGCAAACGCATGTTTTACAAACGCTTTTTTTTAGTTATTATTTTATTTGAGTAAATTTAAATGGTAACAATGAATAAACAAAACATCAAGGATTTTATTTTTGTGCTTACTTTTGTTCTACACATTTTACTTTTAAAGATTTCAGTACCTAAAAACGCCAGAAATTTCACTATTTCTCGGCCAGGAATATGGCCACCTTAAATAATCCTTCCTAGAATAACAGAAGAACACTATCCAATACGAACACGAACCTCTGTTGCGTTGTAGCTACATCGATCCCATCAGAGAGAATTTTTTCAAAATGTGGGCAAACTATTAATGAAAGACGTACCAGGTTAAGTCGAAATAAGTTTCACAGTTATTATTTATAAATTTTAACTCTAATTATGTTAATATTTCAAAATTGTTTTTATTATCCGGTATACCTATATGCTTTACAATTTTTATTAAGAAAGTACCAAAGATTTAGTTCTTTTTTTAATTTTTTATTTATTTATTTTAAATAACATAAATATTTATTTTTAGTAGAAAATATTTTTTAGTTAAACATTTCTTGTATATTTTATATATTAAAATAAAAAACATTTTATAATTTTACTGTTGTTTATACCGGAAAGTTACTAATTTTTATACTTTTATCACACTAAACGAGAAATGGGAGCTAAGACCAGTAAACCAGTTTGCGTATGCTTGCGTATCTTATTATTCGTATTTGTATTTTGTATCAGTGACACGGTGTATCACGCACTTGTACAGCCCAGGAGTAGTGATACGAAACATACGAATCTTTCAGTACGACTCCCCATTCTTAATGGAGTCGTATGATACGAATCTCCGAAAAGAGTCGTTTTGCCCATCTCTAGTACATTATATCTACCAGGACCAGGAAAGTGACCTACTACCTACTACTTATACCAAATTTGAACTACATGTGTTAATGCTTTCATGATAAAGTTTAATTCTATGGTCATGTTCCTTTATTCATCATTTCCATGTAATGGATTCCGTAGAGCCAATAAGAGATCAGAATTTTTTAAACAGACCAATCGTAATACATCGATGGAATTCATGGCATTAAAACGAGGAATAAAAGAACACGGCCTATTATTTCATTGCTGATGCTGACTAATGTGAATTGAAAATTGAAATAATTGAATATCACTACTGAAAAATAAATATAACGATTTTTTTCATTCATCACTAGTCTTTATTTCTAACAAGTAGGTAATTATAAATTTAATTTCCTTACATTATTGGTGTAATGTGTCTACAAAAAATTAATAGCTTATATTAAGTTAAATTAGATTGATTTCTTCTTTTGGTTCATCATAAGCACCATTAAAAAGTTTCCTTAAATATTCTTTTCTGCATTCCAATTCATCAGAGGAGCGGTTGTGTGCCTGGTAAATTGCATCCTTTAATATTCTCAAGCCTTTGTAAACATTCTGAAACACGTTACATTTTTTTAAATTAAAAACATTTGAGTTTACAAATTTTGCAATAAATAAATATATGTACCTGGCTATCCACAATGAAGCGGTGGTAACAGCCTCCTGGAATAACCAGCAAATCCCCTGGCAAAACTTCTATACGAATCCACTCGTCAAATTTGTCCCTTACGTCAAAGTACCCGCAACCTTCTATTGCGAGTCTAAACTCATCGTCAGCGTGGAAGTGTTCAGTGAAGTGCTTTTTTAACTCTTCTTCATTTGGATTATCGACTATCTGTTGTATGTTGTTGCCCCTTTCTTCTATTAATTGTTTTAGGGTATTGTCAATCTCGTAACAATCGGGTGATACCTGGATTGATAGAAAACAAGCAGTGAGCGGCACAAATGTGGAATAAAATCATTTTCTCGAAATAGTTTTTTTTTCTGAAAATTCAGGGACGCTTTTAAGGCTTGCTGAACTAATTAATTTTGATCCCATCAATGAAATTTTAATTAAAATTTTCAAGTAAGAAACAATATGCTTATTTCGAAATAAAACAGCAGCTAATTTGGAAGGTTCAAAACTAGGTCAAAAAATTTGTAGTTGCCTATCGGGATAATTCATTTCTGGCAAAGAATTATTTTAAGGATGCATTTTTTCTTTTTTAAGGATTCTTTATAAGGAACATTGGCTTATATCTGCAGCAGCAATGCAACTTATTGGTTTATGAGGATTTTTATGAAGATCTAATACGGCAAACAAGTATATTCATCATGAAACATGATTTTCAACATGACATTTAGCAAGAACTGACAAGTAAGTACATATTTTTTTTCTAACATTGTAAGAAAAAACGAATCAGTATTAAAAACTCCATTTACAGTGCGATTTTTTGTACGGTTATATATTACGTCAATATATTATTTTTTATTTATCGAATCGTTGTGATGGCCATACACATTCAATTGCCATTCGATAATAATTCCTAGTTTCATCACTCGACAAATTGCTGCGGGAAATGATGACGCAGTCGATGAAATGAAGCGATTCTAGATATATTGCTCATCGCCTTTGATAAACTGCATCGTAGATATGCAAAACGAGTGCTCTCTAATGCTAATTTTCTCTCGTTTTTCTCAAAAATATTCTTAAACAGGGTATTTATAAATAAGTGCGAAATATTTTAGAGTGTGGTGGTTGCCGAAGTTATTTTGTAAAAAAAAGAAGTTCATATAAACGTAAGTCGAAATATGTTTCGTTTCCGTGATACAGTGTTTAAATTTTTATTTTTTATTTTTATTAATTTTTTCAGTTTTAAAGATATTGACTCGAAATTTGATGGTTTTATTTTATTTAAAAATATTGACAGCAAGCAACTATAGATAAAGTATCAATAGAAATTAAAAATACACAACTTGCAATAAAATATGTTCTATTTTTTCTGCTCAAAAACAGTGCATCCTACGAAAAAAATAGAAGATACCAATTTCGTTCAGAATTGATGGAGGATTTCTAAAAAAATATCAAAACGGGAATTTTTTTTTAATCAAAAGTTGTGGCATTCTCGCACGAACGCCACTGGTGCAAGTAGAAATATTCAGATCAACCCAAAAAATGCACATTTATCCCTCCAAAGCGTTTTTCAAATTTCAAGTCAATATCTTTAAAATTCTTTGAAATAATTAATAAAAATAAATAAAAAATTAAAATTTAAACACTCCGTATCTCGGAAACAAAGCATATTTCGGCCTACGTTTAAATGAATTTTTTTCACAAAATAACTTCGGCAACCACCCCATAAAATATTTCGCATTTATTTACAAATACCCTGTATAACATACCGTTATTTTTATATCACTGTAAGTAAAAAAATATGCCGTTTTAAAATCTCAAAGAAAAAGCAGGGTTGCTATTTAAAAAAAAATCGATGACATCATAGTTTTAGCAAAGATGTCGTAAGGAACTGAAGAAGTAAATTAAAAAGTGCACAATTAATTGTAACTAAAAATCAGTTTGTCTAAGAATTTTTATAAGATATTTCTATATTTCGACAAAATTCCAGTTTCCAAAGAGGTTTCTATTTTATTTCTATACAGGGTGATTCACAACTTATCTAAAAAAATTTGGGAATAGATGCTACATGCAAAATGTTGAAAAAAAAAATTTTTGTAAAATCCTTATAGTTTCCAAGAAAAACATTATTGAAGTTGTAGTATTTTCAACCTTTAGATCGCTGGACTACTATAGTCTCTGGTGTCATTCGCGTTGTGCCCTGTACGCAATGCCCTCTGTCTCTATGTGGCTCCAGACAGTTCCGAATACTGAAATCCGAACGTTACATTTTTGCGATAGTGTTTACATTCGTTTTTCAAGTGCCAAAAATGGTTTACGTGAATAGCAACTCGGGAGTTGATGGATATCATTTTAATTTATGGTGAAGCAAGGCAACATTTGAGTTATTGTGAAGCATTTGTGTTATGGTGAAGCAAGACAACATTTATGTTAGTTCATAGAAACTGGATAAGACGGACCTAAATGTATTTACATGTCGGTGAACAAAATTTTGAACAGTTACAAGTATTTTAAATTATTTTGTTAACTAAAACCACAAATTAATTTTGTTATTTAATAGATAATAATAATAGCGCAGTTGAATTTGCTTTGGGAAAGAAATTCTTTCAATTTTTTGTCCCTTTTATTAACCTTTGCCGTTGTGACGGTGACCGACTACACGTCAGGTTTTACAGTGGACTAGTTTCCAGTGCCGTGCAGAAGTATACTTTTAAATAATTTTTAAACTGCCCTTTTTGATTTTTTTAAACAAAATTGTATTTGTAAGAGTCCCCTGTACATTCAAATTTTTTTTTGGATAAGTTCTAAATCACCCTGTATTATTAATTTGGAAAACTAAAATAATAAAAATACCTGGAAATATTCCACTCCCGAAGACTTATGCAGTTCTTCCAACGTGACGAACTGAGGAGGAATTCTATGGTGTTCCTTTCTAGGAAACGCAACCTCATCGTCCATATACCAAGCACGAACCATTTTTAGGAACGGAACACCTGTTTCTGTTAAAACTTTCTGAAACGCACCTCTTTGACGCCGATAATTAGCACCACTAGTTAAGCAAACAAGTTCATGTGGGTTTAATTAACAAATATTTACTAATTTTATTATGTAGTCACTGCATGCGGCTCAACCAGTGTGCTGTTCATGCAATGTAAACAACGGTATAAATATGAGACTGTAAACAAAAAGCAATATTAGTAGAGTAATCATGTCTCGACTTTCCCTATTAACTGCGTCGTGTACTTTAATTCATGTTGCGTTTTGGTTTCTTCCTATTTAAACAACTGAAAAATGGTGAACTTGTTGGACAGAAATGTATCTATTTAAATTGCACATAAAAAATCCCACTTCTGATCGCATGAAAATTGAATGAATGATACATACCTTTTGGTGGAGCTACAGAAAGAATAGACAAGAAATCCCGCTTCTGATCCCATCAGTGAATTGAAGTATTAACGAAAGATATCCGACGCACCTTTTGATGGAGGGGTGGAAAGAATAGACGAGAGTAATGATCGATTTTTCGTTATATTTATGTAATATGTACTTATGTACATAAATTAATACTATTATTTATTAGATCAAATACGATTAATGACAATCATTCCCGGAGCGTCAACAACAACTCCGACTCCTTTTAATTTTTAGTTAATAACAGTATATAAGCACAATTGTATATTTAGGATTGAAAATAAATAACAGTAAAAATATATTACAAACATCGTATAAAACATACTAAATATAATAAAAACATGAAAATATATTATTATCTGTATAATATATACAGAAGTTTTACAACTAATGACTGTAGGTAGTATAATACGGTACTTGGAATTAAAACGGAAATAACTGTCATTCCGATTTTCAAGTGAATCGCTAATCAAGATGTGACATAGCTGACTACAGTACAACCTATCTAAACGGTGCCTTCCCGTCTCAATACGCAGAAAATAAAATTCCACAAATAGATTTGTTTCACAAACAAATCCAATAAGAAACGCAACAATTTCAAAAGTTTCAAGCACGATAGTATTCAACCGTAAAACAAGCGATTTAAAAAAAATTATACAATCAGACACCGGATTAGATCCATTTAGATAGATTTTACTTTACAATCGGTTATTTCACCTTTCACATCCAAAAGCCTGACAAGGACACCGGATTTTTTTTTGTACTAGCTAAATAGCAAAATGAACAGTGTCTACGATAGCTCAGGAAATTTTTATATTGAGTAGAAATCAGAAATGAACGTGTGATAATATTATCGACACCATCCTAGAGTTATTAAAAAAAATACGTACAAGTTTTAGCAATCGACAAAATAGCTGCAATAATTTTTTTTTAACAGATCGTTTATCGTGATCGCCGATCTTTCAGTTTTCCTTCAAAGGCGGAAAATGTATACATAATAAATAATTATCACTACTAAACACAATTCATGGTATTTACCTACTAAGTGGAGTACACTGTGTTCCGATTTTAACGGAGCCGCCCTTACGTTTTGTTATTTTCAATCAAAATGTTTTGACTATTGGTTACGATTACTTGCAAACCGATTATTTCGATATAACCAAATTATTAGCCGTGGGCGTACGTTCTAAAATTGTAGCGATAGTGTTTACATTAGTTTTTCAAAATTTTTGAAAAATGTATATTAGTAATTATTTTTGTTTAAAAATTTGTAATAATCTAATTTCGCGTAGTGAACTAAATAGTCATAGTTTCTGGAGCAGTATTAAGAAAATTTATAAGAGCTTTATATTCGAGAGAATTTATAAAATAAAATTAGGCAGACACGATTAATTACATTGTTGGAAAAAAGAAAGACGTAATGGAATGGTTGCAAAATTCATATAAAAAGAAAGTTTTAACATTATTTTGTTTGTGAATATTTTCAATAAATGTGAAGAACTAAATGAAAAAATCGCAATGTACTGTTTTTGTAATGCAAAAATATGACTAAAAAGAAGACTATTCCCATTAATTGTGTCAGTTAACTCATATTTGGTTTCATTTTTTCCAATATAAAAAATTTTATGCATTAACGCAGAAAAAGGGTGAATTGAAATTTCAACTATAAAAAATCCCACTTCTGATCCCTTCAACGGATAATGAATGATATGCAACGTATTGTTTGGTAGAGTGGAAAGAATACACAAATCCCACTTCTCATCTCACCAACGAATGAAGTATTAATGAATCATATTCGACGTATCTTTTGATGGAGAAGTGGAAGGAATACACAAAAATAGTGATCTAAGAGAATTGAACAGCTTTGCAAGAAGCAAAAAATGAATGTTTTAACGTTATTTTGTTTGTGAATATTTTCAATAAATGTGAAATACTAAATGAAAAAAATCGCAACGTACTGTTTTTGTAATGCAAACAAATGACTAAAAAGAAAACATTGCCTGACTTTTCCCATTAGCTGTGTCAGTTAACTCATATTTGGTTTCGTTGTTTCCAATATAACAAATTGTATGCGTTAACGCAGAAAAAGGGTGAACTGAAATTGCAACTACAAAAAATCCCACTTCTGATCCCTTCAACGGATAATGAATGATATGCAACGTATCGTTTGGTCGAGGAGAGAATGAATATGCAGATCCCACTTCTGATCCCACCAACGATTTGAAGTATTAATGAATCATATTCGACATAACTTTTGATGGAGGAGTGGAAAGAATACACAAAAAAAAATGATACAAGAGAAAGCTTTGCAAGGAGCAAAAAAGGAAAATTTATAGATTTTATTACACAGTTTGTCTAAATATGAATTAATGCACAAATAATAGACTTTCCTCCATTTTAACGCAGATTACGCAAATTACTCTTTGTTGTAAAGAAATTTGTAATTTGCCACTTTTGAACAAGCGGCATCGGTAGATTTTAGGTATTTTCGTGCTGCTAGTGATCTAACCTATTTGTTACAAATATGTTATTTTTAACGACATATCGCAGGGAAAAGCTGCTTTAGCCAAATAGCTAAAAGATTGTAACTTTTTCAATTTTAGAGTCGGACTAAAATAAAATCTAGTTACATCAGAAAAATCGCTTTCCAGGTAATCATTTCGCGCTAAACTGGCGTCTCTACGAAAAGCGAAACACGGTGCATATTGATGAAAATTAAACTATTAACCTAACCTTGAAAATATTTCACTAACCTAAATTTCACTGAGGTGACCCACGTAGGGCGCCGAGCGTCCCTCCCGCTCAACTAAATCCATTATTTAAAAGGTAACTGTAAAAAATACGACTAATTATGAACACAAGGTGAATTTTAGATCTCACATCGACTCCCTAGTCCGCACTCGCTCAAATGGTAACTTGAAAAGGTGATCGTGAAGATTAAGCAAAATACGTTTAACGAAAACTCACAGCCGCTAAGATATTCCGTTCCCACATAACAACGCACATAATTTCGCCAGGCACATTACTACACTTTGGAAATGTCTATTTTTACTTTCAAAATAAACACAAGTGTAAGGGTAATCCAATCGTTAATTTGCGAACCGGATTTTTAGTCCGTATCGGTAAACTTTTGCCGAGTGGAAATTTACAAATGCAGATAATAAGACAATATTTGTGAAGTTTAACACGTAGAAATGATAATAATGTATGGATGAAGACGTTGTCGGTAGTGCACGTGAAAAGACGAGTATTTTCGTGCGAATGATATTATCACACAGTCCCTGATATTCGCTTGAAACTTTCAGTCTCTCGGTAGGATGGGAAAAATTTCCAGAGCTACAAAGCTTAAAAGATGACAGCACCAAGAGATAGTGCAGGCACGCGTGGGGTAATACTGACTGTCGCTGCCACACATTCAACAATATGTACTCATCGCTGGTAACCCAACAAACAACAACTTTAATGTACAATTAGTAATACTATGAGTTATTTACGATACAAGTTTTGTTTCAGTCCATTAAAGCTCATATGTCATCTCGCACACAAGTTTCCTCTGGTTCTCCTCGTTCGGTTTGTACAGGTGCACGGCACATTTCTTATACACTTTTGCTCTTTTATCGACGATAGGGAGGTAGCATGGGCTGCATTTGAATGCGAGCAGCGGAACACTACATGGTCATTTTCTTAAGTTAGTGGAGCTCCGCACCATATCAAGATCGGATGTCCTCGGGCCGTCTGTCCGTTGCCACGCGCAGCAAGTTCACGAATTCTACCTCTAACGTCTGCCTCACCTGAAAATAAAACACATTCGTCATCGAGTCAAACGTACCTTCCGAGTTTCGTACTTGTGTATTTTGTGTTGGTATCTGCAATGCCAGCGCCATGCTGTTAGCGTCGAAACTCTCGTCCAACGCGATTAAAGCACCATGGACTCCAGATTCTAATAAATTATTTGCATATTCCTAAAAAAAAAGTTGTCGCTTTAGTCGTTAATTAAATTTTAATGGCACTGCTTACTTTTAATCCTATAGACACCACCCATCTGATCAAGCGTTCGTTACTCCATACTAAGACGTCCGAGACGGTATTCTCACAATTTTTTCGTCTATCTTCTAACAAATTTCGATCGTAGTTTAATCTCTTCAAACATGATATGCCATACTGCAGACTAGTCCTGTAAAATATCATTTTTATAAAAAAAAGCCTTCATTAATGTTTCAAATCGTCAAGTAGCCCAGTAAATGAAAAAAAAATTGTACAAAAATTCGTTTCAGATTGAAACTTGGTTTAATCGTTAGTTTAGGCAAAAAGAAATAATATTTCCCAAAAAGTATCGGTTTAAAACAACAAGACCATTGTTTAAACAATGATTATAATGTAAAAATTATCAAAAATGGAGTTTTTTAACTGTATTAAAAAGCGCTCTCCAACAGGAGTTTTTGCTTTTGTTTATACTTATAGGTTTTCAATAACCGCTTCATTTGAGACGTGCTAAATTAAAATCCATTAACAATTTGTTTAAATAATTTCAAAAAACCAGCGAAATTTGAATTTGCTATAAATAGAAGAAAAGAGCATAAATCGTCTCTAAACTGCAGTAAAAGTTGTATTTTGTTACTCTTAAGAAACCCTGAATATTTGGTAAAAAAATATTTATTTGTTTACAAGTTACAACATTAAGTAACATTTTTTCTATTGCAAAAACGAAGTTGTTGTGAAAAAATTCAGGAAATGACATACTTTTTATGTATAAAGTTTATTTTAATGAGAATCGAGTGTTTCAATTTATTTACCTGTTTTAAAATATAATTTAATGTTAAAAAATAATATTATTATGCATATATATCCAAAAACTCGATTCTCATTAAAATAAACTTTATACATAAAAAAAAGTCATTTCCTGAATTTTTTTTACATAAAAATATTGTTTTTTTGAAAAAACTGTCTATTGGTACCATTGTGAAAAATTATTTCTCAAAAAAATGCTAAAAAAAATTGTTTTACAAAGTTTATAGTTTATAACAAATTAATAATTAATTATTGCAAAATGGACCATTATTTTTGTGTTACCCCAAATTAAAAAAAAACGTTACAATTGGTCCACAGTTACCAGATATCGCAAAATTTTCGGGCAGTTAAGATTTGTAGTTTTGGAACGTTTGTCTTATTTTCCCCACCACATTCCAGGTGTAAAAATGTATTCGAGGACGTTTTTCAAAGGGTTAAAAATTACTATAAAAAGCATTTTTTTCAATATCTTTAACCGTTATTATGAAGTTTAAGGGTTCATTGATTTATTCCCGAAATTTCAAGTCTTAATGTTTGTAAATAAACAAGTTATGAATTAAAAAAAAAGCGCTATCTCTGCTAAAAATGGTCCTAGAACAATTTTTTTTTCAAATTCGTGAAAAATTACCATGATTACGAATATCAAAGCGGCTTTAAAAAATATTCATTCTTCGCAGTTATTAATGAAAAACCTTATAAACAAATTACACTATTTGTTTATACGCCGTTTTAAGGAGGTTAGCCTATGAAATTATGCGGGAATTTTGAAAAAAAAAATATTAATTTTTTTATTTTTTAATAAACACCACTAATGAAATTAAGAAATTAAAAATACAGTTAAAAGTTGCATTTTTACTGTTAAAATATTTTTTAAAATTGAAACGATGCAATTCCAATTTTTTCCACGGACAGCAAATTACCCAAATAAACACCAAACTTTATTTAGGCCAATCAGATTGCCGAAAATACCTCTTTTTGCCAAAATTTAATTCAGTAAACAAAGACACATAGAAAAAGGAAAAATTCCATGGAATTGAACGAACTACTTTACCCCAGCTGAGTGTTAGGGCTTTGTGGGTACACACGTTCGCAAGTGACCCATCTTTAAGTACCTTGTCAACAGCGCCAGCCTGACGCCACCCGTGACACAGCAGGGTTCCAGGAAGGGTCCGCGACGAATTGGCGCCAGCGACCAGATGCTTACTCAGATACCTGCAAACGTGTCCACATACAACAGACTCTCCAGCGAACGCTCGCCCCGACAACAGCTTTTTCACAAACTTTGTTTTCAATACAAATATTTATATTTACCGTCGAGAGAGAGTTTCATTTTGCTGCACACCGAAAGCAACCCTTCTTTCTTAAAATGGCATCCAAAGTCGAAAAAAACAGTTTTTTTCATTTAAAACATAACTTAGAAACTTAGAAAAAAATGTCAAACAAGAGTTGTAGAATTTTTTATACCAAAAATTTTGAGCCCAGCCTATATCAATTGATAAACAAATGCATTAATTACTGCAAAAAAAACGGCTAAAATTGGAATTTTTTTAAAACTTCTGTCTAAAACAAGAAAAGATTTTTTTACGAAACAGAAAATAAAATTTTTCGAAAAAAAGAAAATTTTTTTCAAGTTTCAATAAATCATACAGTAATGCACATACGTGACCCATCTTGGACTTTAAATTTTCTCTAAGAGTTGTACTTTCCTGTGCAAATTGTGTGTGTATTGCAAAATAAAATAATTGGAAATATAATTTTAAATCACTACGACCTCATTTATTAATATTAAGTTCTGCAATTTACACATGTTGTAGTTGAATACTTTCATTTCAATATAAAAAATATTCTGTAATAATCGGCCGTTTTTTTTACAGTAAACTTAATTTTGTTGGGCCCCGTAAAATGCTTACTCTGCTCGGCAAATTGATACATGTGGTGGAGGCTGAAAGACTGTGACTTAACGTTCTCAGTAAATGCTCGGTGTGCCTGCACAATTCACAGTTTTTTCTCCCCCCCCCCCACCATGCGCATCAACATGTCAAGCATTTTACGGGGCCCAACAAAATTAAGTTTACTGTAAAAAAGGGAGTCATTCATTGCGGACTACTTTTTATATTGAAGTAAAAGTATTCAACTACCACATGTGAGGGTATAGCTATTTTTTGAAAAAAAAAAAAAAAATAAAAAATTCGCGGCTCCTGTTGGTTGTAGGGCATTTTTTTTAAATTCGTGACAAAATGTCAGCTTTCAAATGGCAATAATGCCATTCCGATAAAATTTCAACAATAAGATCTACATTTTTTGACCCAAAAAAAGGAAGTCAAAGTTTCAGCAGATTTTTCGCATATTTCCAATTATTTTGCCACACGTGCACAATTTGCACAGGAAAGTAGAATTCTTAGAGCAAATGTGAAGCCCAGGATAGGTCACGTAAGTGCATTACTGTGATTTATTGAAACTTGAAAAAATGCCTTTTTTTCGAGAAACTCAATTTTTGCAAAAACTAAAAAATATGTTATTTTTTTCTAAAATGCACTTATTCTACTTGCCAAGCTGAAAGCTTCGACAAAAATCTCTTTTCATTTTAAAGATATAGAAGTTTAAAAAAAATGTGATTTTTAGCAGTTTTTTTGCAATAACTAATACATTTGTTTATCAATTGACATTGCTCTGAGCTCAAAATATTTGTTATAAAAAGTTCTACAACTTCTTTCTAAAACATTTTTTTTAAATGTTTATTTTTTTAATCAAAAAAACTTTTTTTGTTTTTTTATGAACTTTGCGCCATTTTGTAAATGAAACCTTAAATATTCAGCTGCGGGTAAAGTAGTTCATTCAATTCTAGGAATTTTTCCTAATTTTTACGTGTTTTTGCTTACTGAACTAAATTTTGGCACGTAAAAATCTAATTTGATTGGACTAAGTTCCTGGTTTTTAACGGTCCTCTACCAATCAAAAACATCCTTACCTGTGAAAGCTGTCCACCATTTTCAACTGCCCCCTCAAATCCTTCTTAGTGAGATGGTCCAGCATCCTGGCATCCACTAAGCACTCCATAAACGTCGTCCTGTACTGCGGAAGACCCAGAGAAGGCAACCAGGCATTGCCGATCCACTCGTGGTTCATATCCCCAAACGCCAAAGTCGTTCTCGAGGTCTTTGGCGCCGAAGGGGAAGTTAGCGACACCATCTCCTGAATGGCCAGTCTCAGCTTCAAGCGGTGCAGCGGGTTGCTGATTCCTATCTCCCTCTGGATCTCCGTGTCGCTCAGAGCGCTCATTATGGCACCGGACTTGACGTTGGCACGGCACGCAGCCACGTACCATGCGGGCATGCCCACCCACAATTCAAGCCAAGCTACGATGGTGGGACCGTTCCAGAGGGCGAACGGAGTGCCGGCCTTCATGGCTTCCGCCAGCAGCTCATGTCTGTAATCACGCTCCCTTTCAGGAAGAATTTTTCGGTTAAATAACACGCACCTCTCGAGACCTTGATAGAAACTTTCGGTTCGTTTAATTTCAAATTTAAATCGTGACGTGACTGACGGAGT
This sequence comes from Anoplophora glabripennis, assembly GCF_000390285.2. Classification (NCBI taxonomy): domain Eukaryota; kingdom Metazoa; phylum Arthropoda; class Insecta; order Coleoptera; family Cerambycidae; genus Anoplophora; species Anoplophora glabripennis. The sequence continues at coordinate 515,537 of NW_019416421.1, forward strand.
GATTTTATTTATTTTCGGGCAACGATTCAGCATCATGAGGTGGTGTTTAAAACGTTTTCCTTGGAACTTACTGTTCGATCTTGGGAATGGTGCTAGGTTAAGCTATGTTAATGATTTATTTGCGACAAGCAGTGAGTAAGTGGTGTTAATAGAAATAATAAATATATGTTACTATTTCGGTAGACCTAAATAGTAAAAAAGAATTGCTTTTGCCATTGAATCTGCATTTTTACCGTAACTCTTAAAGATAATCAAAATTTCTGCAAAGTTAAATATATTTTTGCTATAAATTGAAAAACTTATAGTTAATCTCTAAATTTTTTAAGAAATATTGCAAGGCAGTGCTTTATCGTGATTTCGAAAAGTTCAAACGACTAAATCTACACCCAAAATTTGCATATTGACGACCAACGATGCCAACATTATGAAATAAAAATTACTATTTCGGTCCTTTACGATGTGGAAATTTAAATTTGAAATTAAGTGATTAGGTTGGTGGATATTCGGGGGATAAATAACATTTAGTAATAAGCTCTCTTATCGCCTCTAATATTTAAAAAACGGGAATCCAACAAATATTTACCGGCAATTTCATTGGTGACTTGATTTCTATTAAAATAATTATGTTTATTGCATTCCAGTTCGTAGATTTAATTGTGTGATATTTTAAAAAGTCTTAAAAACAACAAAAATATCGAGTTATTTTCGCCAGCTCAAAAACGAAAATATGTTTTAATATCACACAAATAAAATATTCTTTGGCTAAAAATTGTTAAGAGAAGCAAAGCGAGGAAAGGTGAAATAAACACAATTAAATAAAATTAATACGTCAAAATAAATTTTGTCTGTATGTGGGATATAACCTACAAAGTATATGTCACTGCTTTGTACCTACTGGCAAAGAGTGACCTACTAATCTGTGGGTGCTATGAAAGCACGACTTGCCCAATAAACTTTTTAATTGGTGATATTGTGGGAAACAACCACTTTGCAAGCTACATGGTCCGTTCAGCATGGAATTACACTCTCAATATCTGTTTTAACAGTTTAATTGATATTGGGGGTGTAATTCAATGCTGGATGGAGCAGGGAGCTTGCAAACTAGTTGTTTCCCATAATATTATCAGTCAAAAAGTTTCTTAAACAAGTCATGCCTTTATAGCATCTATAGATTGTCACTCTTTGTCAGTGGGTACAAAATAATTTTAAGTTTTGCGTTATTTATTTCACTTTTCTTTTTTAATTTCTGGATTTTGTATTAAAAACCCTTATTAGATGATATTAGTAGATCATGTAATCCTCCCTCTAAATTCGATGACGCTTAAAATACGAGTATTTTACACACCCGTTCTAAGTTTAAGAAATTAGAGAGAGGCAAGTGTAAGCTTAGTCAATGAAAAAATATCGTACACCCACTTTTTCTTCTGTCTGCGGTCAAAGTCACCCTTTTGTCCGATTTTCCCGGATATGCTCATCGTATCGCTCAGATCGCCGTCGGGCATTCCAATGCTGCTCTGGCTTTGATTCAGGCCAGCGTCCTGCCCGGAAACTTCCTTTCCTTTCACCTGGCCGCATAAAAAAACATAAGATATTCCCTCAAACGTATTTACGTTTACATTAGAACACTAACCTTCTCCTTTTTGCTGAAGAACCGGCCGAGAGACGACTTGATGCCCTTCTTCTTCTGGGCGGTGGCGGCGGCGGCTACGGCAGCGGCCGACGACATGTCCCGGGGCAGGCCAGTCACGGTGTTCTTGTGGAGGCTCTCCTGACTGCTGTGACGAGAGGACAGAGGTGATGGAGGAGTGTGCGTCTGCCCTTGCCTAAACACACTGCATTCTACTTTCTAAACTATGTCTAATAGGACGTGCGATTCAGCTTAAGCGGTAACATGCCGATGCGACAACAACAAGGCAAAACGAAAGAGAAGGAATAAGGTTAGTATTTTTACTCCATTGTCAAAATAATAGGCAGTAAATCAAACGGTTGTATTCTCTGCACAGAAATTGTAATGTGCCATGCATTTCGCATATTGTTCCGGTAATATACAAAAAGAGAGATGATTGAGGCTCTATGATTTGATTTTTGAAATCACTCAATGTGTGAGTTTCCAATTGTGTATCAGTGCACGTCATAAGCGCACAAGTCGGAAAGACATTTTATTTTATTATTTTCACATTTTAATTATTCCAATAAATGCTGTGAAAATTTGAATCATATGCTGGTGTTAATGGCCAATGGGATATTCAGAGTAGTCATAAATGATCAAATTTAACACATCAATAATGTTGCGTGGTATACAATATGTATAAAGGAATTACGATGGCAGAAGACGAAGATTTGCATTTATTGTCCGGAAAAGTTTTACTGCATACTATGCATGAAATGAATTTCAGAAATAAATGAACAAGACATATATTTAAAAAGATTTTCAAGCGGATTGTAACCGAAGCGACGCTAAACCTACTTGAAAACCCTTAACTTTTCAATAATTACACAGGACAACAAAATTTTATGAATGGTCACACCCAAAAACCAGATCTCACTTGCCCGAAGGTTTTTGGTGCGTAGAATCCGAATCTGGCGTCAGAATTGCTCCTATACGTCACGTTTCCCAGATATTCTAACCTCAAAGAGCAAAAAACACGTTTTTTGCTATATTTTAACTTATATAAGAGCGAAAAATTTTTTTTCTAAAAACGAATCATGCCCTCTTAAACTACCACTTTTACCCTTCAAAACGCTTTTTTTAGATTGGAAAAATATTTTTTATTCGCGGAGATATCATTGAATGAAGATAGGTACTTTAGCATTTTTATAACAGTGGTGCTTCAGAAAGCGGAAATAATATATTTACATTTTTTTTGGATCGACCAATCCGAATCTGACCTCCAAGTTATTCTATCATTTTAGGATTCTGAGATTTCTTAACCTAAAACTGCAAAATCAACGATTTTAGGATGAACTATCGGTATTAACCAGACAAGTTGATTTTGTAGTTTTAGGTTAGGAAATCTGAGAATCCTAAAGTGATAGAATAATTTGGAGGTCAGATTCGGATTGAGCTACCCAAAAAACATGAAAATATCCGCTTTCTGAAGAACTTTTTTTGATTTTAGTACCACTGTCCACCAATAAAAAAGATTTTTCAAATCTGAAAAAAGCGTTTTGAAGGGTAAGAGTAGTAGTTTTAGATGGCATAATTCGTTTTTAGAAAAAAAATATTATTTCACTCTGTGATATAAGCTCAAATATAGCAAAAAAACGTGTTTTTTGCACCTTTAGGTTAGGATGTCTCGGAAACGTGATGTATAGGAGCAATTCAGACACCAAATTGGGATTCTACGGACCAAAAATCTTCGAGCAAGTGAGGTCTGGTTTTTGGGTGTGAAAATTGTTGCCCTGTGTAATTATAGAAAAGTTAAGGGTTTTCAAGTAGGTTTAGCATCGCCATAAAGTCGCCGAGAGACTAGTGCTGTTTCTCACCGGGAGTAATGAATTCGCAAAGTCGTCCTTCGGAGAGGGCCTCATAAAATTTAGCAATGTTTTTGAACAAGTTTACTTATTATAATGCTGTTTAATTATTCCTTCTCTTTTTTAAACAAAACAAGAAACACAAACACCATGATTTTTATGGTTTTGTTACTAACTTATTTTAATGATTGCTGATATGTACATAAAAAAAATAGGAAATCAAACACAACACAAATACTAGCAAACAATTAATAACCTGTATGTAACTCCTGGCTGAAGACCACTTGCGCCTGTTCTTCTGTTTTTGCAAAATAAATGTCAAAATGAGTACGAAAAGTTGTATAAATCACAAAGATTTTGCAATTGCAATGTTTTCTTGTAAGGATTTTATGTAAAATTTACATATTTTTTTAATATAAAGTTTCTACATATTTGCAAAAAATTCTCAAAATAAAAGAAATTAAATAATTTCGAACGAAAATTTACCGATGAGGGATCGTTACTGTGAAACACATTTGCATATTTCAATACTACATCATAAAAAAATCGTTTAAACCTACCTCCTGAGTTCCTCCTGGCTATGCGCCAGCGCCTGCGCCACCCTCTCCAATCGCAGGGACCTGGCCGTCAAGGGCGACGCCCCACCCCCGCTGCTGCTGTCGCCCATGTGCATCTCCTCCCTAGACATCTCAGAAGACAACGGTGCCAACTGGAGCTACGAGAGCGACACTTTAATTTTATTGAAAACGGAAAACAAACGTCACAAGTTTACACTAACATGCAGCTAGTGAGTGAGAGAGAATCATGTGCGTGTGATGTCTGTTAAAGCCAACAAAATATTTCAATAAGTACAAGTCGTACGATAAAGAAACACTCGTCGTTCAAGGGCGGCACATAAGACGAAGGAAACATTCGTCGGCCGTCCTCAAACGACAGTTTTCACGGAACTGCCCGTATGACGCAGATTTTAAAACAATCGCCACTTAAAAACTTTGTCGTTTCGGCGAAATAGACATTTTTTCTACGTCACTTGGACGTATTCCGTGATCCGAAGTGTTTAGTTATCGCATTGTGACTGTTATCGCCGAACTTCGAATGACATTGTTCTATAACAAACCTGACTGGAAGGCAACGATTCGGACAAGGTGCCGGGGCTCAACGTAGAATGATATTGTTGCAAATGCGCTGGAGACATACTGGCCGGTGCCTACAACATCACATGTTCACACTCCAAATATATTTCCTTTTTAAATCTCGTGCAAACGTCCGACAGAGAGACCAAAATTAGTTGGCTTTATTCGTGACCAGAGAAATAACGAAAGTGCTTTATGGAAACATGAGTGCATGCTTAAGGAGGTAAGAATCCACCACTGGTCCGATACGCCCTCGACTCGATTCGTAGTCCTTTCTCGAGCCTCGAAATAGTTCCGGCCTGCGTGGCGGAGGCGTACAGCGACAGACGAGACTTGAGGGTAAAGCGGGCTTTGAACGGTAGTTCAAACGTACAAGTAAAGCAGAAGCGTCGGGAAGTACACAAAAGGTGGCAATCTTCCACATCTATTACGATTATCAATTAATGGGTTTCTGGTTTCGTTAAAATAACAGATAAATTCGTTAAAATAAAAATTAAAAGGAAACGAAAGAATTGGCTCCAACAAACTTTAGGGTAATCACTAGTGTGTCTTTTCCTCAAGTTTTCAACATTGAATTCTATCAAAAAAAGTTTCAGGTAAAAGTCGTAAAATATCAAGAAGTCAATGAGCTGGTGATCTTGAATTTGACCTTGACCTTAGGTTTCAAAGTCAAATCAAGGCCAACTTGAAAATAAATGGTACACCCTATTTTTTATTCCAGTAACTGATAGGATGTTTTCGCCGGAAAAGGTGTTTCATTAAGCAGGTTCTATGGCAAATAGGCAACCAGCAATACGTTTTTATTGATTTTACTACACAGTTTGTCTAAATATGAATCAATGCACAAATGACAGACTTTCCTCCATTCTAACGCAGATTTTCCATAAAATGGAGTTAGTTTGAAACTCAAATTACTTTTTGTTTTAAAGAAATTTGTAATTTGCCGCTTTTGAACTTCATAAATTACAAATTTCTTTACAACAAAAAGTAATTTGAGATTCAAACTAACTCCATTCTACCCCTCCTGGGAGCTGTATGACCTTGTCGCTGGTGGAGGGGCTTAAGTAGCTACAGTGAACCCAAGAGCTAAACCGACGGGAGTTTTATACTCCTGGCAGGGTCACCCAAGCCGGAAAGGTCGAGGGAGAGTAGTGAAAACTAAGAAACAGCTCAGCTACCCAAGCCAAGGTGGAAACGCATCGTGCCGAGGGCTGAATGGTGCGGGGGTAGGTAAAAATGTCGCATCGCAAACGATCTCTTTGGGGAACCTGGCGCACCCCATCGTATTTAGCCTTCTGTCAGGCATGGGGCACTACCTGGCGGTGACTTTTATTTCCTCCAGACTCGTGGGACCTTTATGGACCATAAATCAAAAAAACGGGAACCCGAAAGGGGGCCGTCAACATCCGCCGGGGAAGCAGTAATTGCTGACCAGGCGGAAAATAAAACAGCCACTGGGAAGCAAACACCAGTGACTACTATCTCTAGGGGAGTCGACAGACTGAACCTGGAAGGTAGGAAGAAATTGTCTGGTGCGCAAAAGCGCAAACTTAAAAAACTGTGGAAGGCAGAGGCGGGAAAAGGACAGGGGCCGGTGACGGAACCTGGCTCAAGTACCACTCTAACTCCGCAGGCTGCTGAACCGGGGCCAAGTGGACTCGGGAAGAAACGTGGACGGTCGGACGGTAGTGAGCCGATTTCCGACCGGCCTGTTTCCAAGAGGCCTAAGGCCACGGGACAGCGTGGCAAGACTTACGGGGAGGCGCTGTCGGGGATCCAAGCAGTGGTGGTCCCCCATGGATACCCGGAGGTCCGAATGGATGAGGACCAGATGGGACTTGTCCAGTCGGCGCTTCTGGGGGCCATTGATGGGATCGCGGGCGAGGGTACACGACCGCGCTTCCTGGAGTGTCGTCGAAGGGGGGGAACGCTAGCGATCACCGCCTTCAACGAGGAGAGCCTGCAATGGCTGAAGATGACCACGGCGAGCTTGGTGCCTTGGGAGGGGGCTAGACTCAGCGCTGTTGAGCCTAGGGACCTACCTAAGTTCACTAAGTTCATCGTGTGGATTCCGGGTCATCCTGATGAACCGGAAACCATCATGCGCCGTCTGGAAAACCAGAACGGGGAATTGAGGACGGGGGCCTGGAGGCTAATCAACCGCAAGGTTGAGGTGAAGGGCCAGACCCTAGTCCTCTCAGTAGATGAGATGAGTGTGAAGGTACTTCAGAAGGAGGGCTTCAGACCATTTCTGAACTTCACCAGGGTCCTTTTTAGGAACCTGGAGAAGGGCAGGGTAGATTTGGGACCTTCTGATGAAGATCAGGAGGGACCAAAATCTGTATTATCTGGTCAAATTCCAGGTAATACAAGCGAACATTCAGCACAGTAGAGCGGCATCTGCTGCTCTCTGTGCCAGTGTGGCGCGCGTAAATGCGGATTTAGCTTTGATCCAGGAGCCTTGGGTACATGGATCCCGGATCAGAGGATTGCAGGTAAGTAATGGTGGCTTACTGTATTGTGGCCACCAAACTAGACCTAGAGCTTGTATTTATTACAAGAGTAGTATTAATATTTTTCCTCTTCCAGGGTTCTGCACGGATGACCTGGTGGCGGCCGAAGTGACTTATGTATCGGAGGGAACGCAGAGACAACTGGTAGTTTGCTCAGCGTACCTCCCTTACGATAAGAAAGAATCTCCTCCAACCAGGGAACTGAGGGACCTGGTGGCCTGGTGCGAGAAGGAGAAGAAACAACTCATCGTGGGATGTGATGCTAACTCACACCATACGGTGTGGGGAAGCAGCGATGTCAACGATCGAGGTGAGTCTTTACTAGATTTTCTTTTTAGTTATAATCTAGAGATTTTGAATGTCGGGAACGAGCCCACCTTTGTTATAAAAAACAGAAGTGAAGTCATCGATATAACAGTGGGATCGGGACCGATATGTAATAATATTGCGAGGTGGCATGTGTCGAATGAGCCGTCAATGTCGGATCATAGACATATCCACTTTGAAATTATAACGGATTATAATCCGCAAGTAAGAACCTACAGAGACCCAAAAAGAACTGACTGGGACTCCTATAGAACGGAGTTACAGGCCAGGACTAGGGAAATCTGTACAAAACTAAGGAACACATATGATCTTGAGAGGGCCGTGGAGGAACTCCAAAACGCCGTCACAAGATCATATGAATACAGCTGTCCTATCAAAGTGAGGTCCGATAAGCACACCGTACCCTGGTGGAGCAAGGAACTCACGCAGTTGAGGGGACAGACAAGAAAACTATTTAATAGAGCAAAGCGGACAGGAGAGTGGGAGGCTTATAGAGCAACCCTCACTGAGTATAATAAAGAAATTAGAAAAGCGAAGAGAAACTCATGGAGGAAGTTCTGTGAGGATATTGATAGTGTCCCACAGTGCGCTAAACTCCAGAGACTTCTCTCTAAGAACGGACATACGAAACTCGGGTCTCTCAAAGCACCGAGTGGGGAATATACCAAAACTGGAAGGGAGACATTGGAATTACTTCTAAATACTCACTTTCCAGGCTCCAGGTTATTAAATCATGGAGATGAATATGACTGGAATCACCAGCAGAGGGTAACGACCGGGTCTCGACAGAACTGGGAGGTTGCCAAGACGGTGGTGAGTCAGTCACGAATAAGATGGGCAATAAGTTCTTTTGACCCATTTAAATCACCAGGAGCCGATGGAATCCTACCTGTACTGCTACAGCAGGGGGTGGACTGTCTAGCTCCGGTCTTAATTCACGTCTTCAGAGCCAGCATTGCACTTGGTTATATACCGCTGGCATGGAGATCGACGAACGTGGCGTTTATTCCTAAACCAGGGCGTCCATCGTATGCCCAGGCAAAGGCATATCGCCCGATAAGTTTAACATCTTTCCTCCTGAAAACGTTGGAGAGAATAGTTGACAGGCATATAAGGGACGGGGTATTGAGGGCAAATCCTCTGCACAAGTACCAATATGCCTATCAGGCAGGCAGATCAGTCGACACAGCCCTTCATAGCCTAGTCTCTAGGATAGAGAGGGCAATGGACGACAAAGATCTAGCTTTGGCAGCTTTTTTAGATATTGAAGGGGCATTTGATAATACACCTTTCGAATCTATTAATTCGGCAGTTCGCAACAGGGGCCTTGAAGACACTTTGTGTCGTTGGATAGATACCATGTTGAGAAACCGGACAGTAACAGCTACCCTTTCGGGAGAGACATCCAGGTGTAAGGTAGGCCGGGGCTGCCCCCAGGGAGGCGTACTGTCTCCCTTGTTATGGGGATTAGTGGTGGACGGCGCACTGGAGGGCCTTAATCGAAAGGGGTTTTATACACAAGGCTATGCGGATGACTTGGTCGTTCTCATAGTCGGGAAACATAATATTATCGTTTCAGAACTCATGAAAGAGGCTTTGAAATGGATAGATGACTGGTGTAAGGGGCAGGCACTGTCAGTAAACCCTGACAAAACGGTCGTAGTACCCTTCACTAGGAGAAGAAATTTAACTGGACTCTCTGAACCTATAATAGGGGAGAGGGGCATTACATGTTCCAGGGAAGTAAAATATCTAGGAGTGATACTGGATAATAAGCTTACCTGGAATGCGCACTTGGAAAAAGTGGTGAGTAAGGCGAAGCAGACACTGTGTGTATGCCGCCGCCTTATTGGGAAAACCTGGGGACTGAAACCAAAGATGTTACACTGGTTGTATACGTCGATAGTAAGACCCAGGATTCTTTACGGCGCGGTGGTATGGTGGCAGAAAACACAACAGACCACAGCGAAGGAAAAACTGAATAGAATTCAGAGATTGGCCTGTTTAGGTATAACGGGGGCGATGGCATCGACCCCGACAGCTGCACTAGAAGTCATGCTAAATCTGCCACCGCTGCATATAGTGGTGGAGAGAGAAGCGCGGCTAGCAGCATATCGACTCAGGAATAATAATGACTGGAGGGGTGGTTCCCACTCCAGGATCAAAGATACATCTATGTCGGAACCAATTCTTGAGATGGTATCCGACAAGATGGTTCCAAAGTTTCACTTCCACAAGCCATTTGAGACTCGAATAGAGGATCAAAGCGAGTGGGAGGAAAGGTTTAATACCCTGGAAAGGTGGAGCCTAGTATGGTTTACAGATGGCTCCAAAATGACCAGAGGGACGGGTGCAGGAATATATGGACTCAGACCCAGATGGAGTGCAAGCTACAGTCTGGGGGAGTTCCCTACTGTATTCCAAGCAGAAATCTTCGCAATAATGGCGTGTCTGCAGAGAATGTACGTAGAGGCTATAGACGTAAACTCATATATATATTCTCTGATAGTCAAGCTGCAATTAAAGCTTTAGCCGCACACAAGGTAAGTTCAAAACTGGTGTGGGACTGTTTACAAATGCTAACTGAACTGGCCACCAGCAATACAGTCAGGCTGTGTTGGGTGCCAGGGCACAAAGGCATTTGTGGAAATGAGAAAGCGGATGAACTTGCGAGGAAGGGATCCGAAACAGTGTTCATTGGCCCGGAGCCCTTCTGTGGCACATCTCCCAGTGTGGTCAGGCGGGCTGTGGGCAAATGGACAGAGACAGAACATAGGAAATACTGGACTTCAAGGCCAGGACATAGCCATTCCAAGGAGCTTATGGAGTATCCTTCGAATGGAAGAGCGATTGAGTTACTGAGCTTGAACAGAATCCGGCTCAGGAGAGTGACAGGACTCATAACGGGACACTGTCACTTTAAGAAACATCTACATAGACTAAAGCTTGTAGACAGTCCGGTCTGCCGAGGATGTGAATCGGCGGATGAAACTTCTCTGCATATCCTGGGCGAGTGCCCGGGATTTGCACGTAGCAGAATGGCGCTCCTTGGGAGACCCTATTTGGAACCCAAGGAGCTGAGAGAAGTGTCAGCAAGGAAGCTTTTGGACTTTGTAAAAAGGACAAATCTACTTGCTGAATAGGACTAGTAGTGGGACGCACAATAGGCCTAATTAGGCCGCAGTGCTATGGGACTTTTTAAAGGACCAACCACTAGATGATGAAGATGAAGACTAACTCCATTCTACAGAAAAACTGCGTTAGAATGGAGGAAAGTCTGTTATTTGTGCATTAATTCATATTTAGACAAACTGTGTAATAAAATCTATAAAAATGTATTACTGGTTGCCTATTTGATATAGAGCCCTCTCAAGTTTTAATTATTAACCCAAGAGTGTGTTAAATTACAAAACTGTAGCCAAGGTCATACTAAATTGAGTTTTATTACTTTTATATCCATTATTTTTATCGAAAACTTGGTATGACCTTCAAACGCATTGCAAGAACATCCTGGAAAAATTCTTTGACACCAGATTCCCAAATAAAATTTGGTGTTTTATCAGTTGCTTGTATAAGAAATAGCGTACTCTCTTTGATATTATAAAGACCTTAGTTTGACCTTGTGACTTGTGGTGAAGGTCAAATCCAAGGTCACCATCTAATTTTTCATTCAAAATCCTACAAAATCTATTTTTGTTGATATATCGAAAAAATTTGGCCTTCTATTGATTGCTGGCATAAAAAATGGGGTGTTCTGTTTAATATTTCGAAGAAGATCTTGGTGTGACCTTGAAATCAAGGTCAGGTTATCGGCGTATTGGTTTTTTGATATCCTATTTTTTTATATTTTTTTGGACATCCTGTATATGTAGTGGTTAGGGTGGCCTAAAAAAATTTTTTTTTTCGTATCTTGTGAAAATATGTTAGTTTATCTTGTTTTAAGAGACCCCTCAAAAAATCAGCTCAAAAACATTTTTTTAGAGGTCGCTCAAGATTTTTAAAAATTTCCAAAATCGTCAAAAATTTAATTTAAAAAAAACAAAAAATTTTCTCGTTATCATTTTCTAGGTTGAAAAAAATCTCGATTCTGAATATTTCAAATTGTTATTTTAATTTCTAAAGGTCGCTCATAATTATTTTAACTTTAAAAGTAGTGTACCTAAAATGTTTTCGAGCAACCTCTAAAAATAAATATGAACCAACTAATAATTTTTTTTATCGAATTTGATCAACGAAAGAATAGAAATAAATCACGATACTTAAAAAATTTCTTGAGGCAAAATTTACTACCGCACCGAGTATCAAATATTTATCATTTTTAAATATTTTATAAAATTTAAGTGTCTCGTGATTTATTTCTATTCTTTTGTTCTTCAAATTCAATAAAAAAAATTATTAGTTCGTTGATATTTATTTTTAGAAGTCGCTCGAAAACAAAGATACATTACTTTTAAAATTAAAATAATTATGAGTGACCTTTAGAAATTAAAATATCGATTTGAAATTTTCAGAATCGAGATTTTTTTCAACCTAGAAAATAATAAATAATGAGAAAAAAAATTTAATTTATGACGATTTTGGAAATTTTAAAAAATCTTGGACTTCTAAAAAATTTTTTTTGAGCTGATGTTTTGAGGGGGCTCTTAAAACATGATAAACTAACATATTTTCACTTGAGACAACAAAAAAAAATATTCGTTTTTTTTTGGGCCACCCTAGTGGTGGTATTAAAAATTAAATACCGATTTTCTCCTTCACAGCCATTTTTTTCATAAATTAAAGTTATTATTTTTAGTAGGAATTTTTTTTGTTTTGTTGTTCGTCTTGTGGATGTTTTTTTTAATTTGTATTTATTTTAAACTTTTCGTTGCAGTTGTTCACGACATATTTGATTTTTAGTTTGACATTGTCGGCTTAGATTAGGCTCCCTTAAGTTAAATACGTATTTTTTAAAAAATTTCACGTTCATTTTTTTTTGTACCTTTACGATTTTTTTTGTCTTATATCACTACTTCTTCAACGAGAGCCTATTGTTTTTTATTAAATTGAAAATTTGTTATTTTTGATTGCCCTAAAATGTTACAGACCCATGAATTTACTCTTATTCTTTCAATTTATCAAAAAAAAAAATAAAATTCTCAAAACCCATTAATTCTAATTTCTGCAAGGTTCGAAATGATCTAACTCACTCTAAGGCTGCTATAGTAAGTTCTATAAGAGGAAAATTTACAAGTAAATCACACTGTTTCTTAGCATAGTCCGTGACGTGGTGAATCCTTAAAGAAAGAAAAGCAAAGACGAGAAGAGAAAGAACCCAGCTCACCGTGTGATACTTATGTAAATAATCCCTCTGGGGAGAGTGATGTGATTTAGGAGTAGATCTACCGCTTACAGGGGGGCTTTGCCGCTCCAGACTGCGTCCCCTCGCCAGCAGATTCATGTGCTCCATGCTGCCGACGCGGGACTCCAACTCCTCCGCCCTTGCCTCGGTGTTCTGCTTCTCCTCCTGGATGAGACGGATCTCGTTGTTGATGGCGTCGAGCTGCTCCTGCAGCATCATGGCTAGGGTTTGAGCGTCGGTGTGGCCGCTGGGCGACAGGATGTCCTGCGTGCTGAACAGGCTGTCGTTATCATCGCCTTCGGCGTCGCTCGACACGTCGAAGGCCTGTTGGACGTTGGCCAGGACGTGCGCCTGCTGGAGCTTCTCCCACTCGTGTTCTGCCATAGACCTGGATCCGAATGGTAACTTGTTGGGGTCCTCCTCGATGGGTGTCCGACTTTTGTTCGTACGCCGAGGTAGGGAATGAGTATCGAAACTGGAATGACTAGCGCTCCTCGAGAAGCTGTTCGGGTCCACTGCGTTAGGGGACAACGACCTGCGGAAACAAATTAAAACATTTTTAACGATGTTTCTAATTAATTATTCCATCCAAAATTTATCCGTTTACCTTGTCAGTGCGTCGGTTTGTTGTATATTATAAGCTATCTCCTGCTGCAGCATCTGCCTCTTAACGTTATCTATCTCTAACCTAGACTTAGCCAACTCCTTCATGATTTCCGATTTCTGCCCGTCCAACTCCTCCATCATCTTCCTGGTCTTCTCCAGCTCCTGCGTCAGGTTGTTCTTTTCCTGTAACGCGTGCATCCTCTCCTTCAGGTGATCTTGCAGTCTGTCATTGGACTCGGAGAGCAGTTTATCTACCGTAGCCGAGAGACGGGAGTTGTGGTCTTCGTTCATCTTAAGTCTTTGGTTAAGGCGGATGAGTTCGGCGTTTTTCTCATCCAGGTTGGCCTCTAGGCGTTGGATGCGGTCTTCGGCCGAGCCGTGCCTTTCTTGCGCCTGAAAACAGGAGGTAATGCAAAAATTCTTTAACGGGGGGGCGGACTACACCTGAACGGAACATTAATTTAAATACAAAGTTTACGGTTTCCTACACGTTTTCGACGGAATCGCTGGAAGTATTTGGATTAATTTTTTATTGTGTTAAAATTTACACGGAAACATACGAAAGTGTAGAAGGGCCACAGAATATATATTTTTTAAAACTCTGACTTTAAAATTGTAATTCTGACTTTAAACTCGGAATTTTGACTTTAAACTTGGAATTATGAGTTTAAAGTCAAAATTCTGAGTTTAAAGTCAGAATTTTGAGTTCTACTTCAGAAATGTTAGTTTAAAGTCAGAATTCTGAGTTCAATTTCAGAATTGTGAGTTTAAAGTCAGAATTCTGAGTTTAAAGTTAGAATTCCGAGTTTAAACTCAGAATTCTGAGTGTAAGGTCAGAATTTCAAGTTTAAAGTCAGAATTCCGAGTTTAAAGTCAGAATTCTGAGTTCGAAGTCAGAATTCTGAGTTCAATTTCAGAATTATGAATTTAAAGTCAGAATTCTGAGTTTAAAGTCTTGCTATGTGATTACTCAATTAATTTTACTGTAGTTGCACATATACTATAACTTAAACAAAAGTAAGAAAGCAGCACCTAGGTATACCTAGTTATCATTAAATCAGAATTTCGAGTTTAAAGTCAGAATTCCAATTTTAAAGTCAGAATTCCGAGTTTAAAGTCAGAATTCTGAGTTCAAACTCAGAATTGTGAGTTTAAAGTCAGAATTCTGAGTTCAATTTCAGAATTGTGAGTTTAAAGTCAGAATTTCGAGTTTAAAGTCAGAGTTCCGAGTTTAAAGTCAGAATTCTTAGTTCAAACTCAGAATTGTGAGTTTAAAGTCAGAATTATGAGATCAATTTCAGAATTGTGAGTTTAACGTCAGAATTCTGAGTTTAAAGTTAGAATTCCGAGTTCAAACTCAGAATTCTGAGTTTAAGGTCAGAATTTCAAGTTTAAAGTCAGAATTCTGAGTTTAAAGTCAGAATTCTAAGTTTAAAGTCAGAATTCCGAGTATAAAGTCAAAGTCAGAGTTTAAGAAAAATATATTCTGTGGTCCTTCTATGCTTTCGTAGAAACAAGGACATTTATTTAAATAACATACTGCTAGCTAGCTACCTTCGATACCTAACGAAAACAAACACCTAGCGGGTACATAGTCACAATATCAGTTATGTACAGAGAAATACATATTTAATTTTTCCTGAACATTAAACTTGCACAATTTTTTAATCTATAACAGAAATATCAAAGAGATTCATGCAATCAAGGGGTAGCAGTCTATAGCTATTTTATCCAAGAAATGCCTTAAACTAGGTGGAAGACCGGTACAAGAAATAACGGTTCTAATAAGCTAAGCCAGGGGTGTTATTTATTGCACTGGTTCTCCAATCACAAGTATAATGTAAATAAATGTGTTGGTAATGTTCGTAAAAATATTAAAATATGCTTAGCTCAAGGCTCACTTGTAACTATTTTCTATTAATCTATTACATCAAAAGCATGACACTGAACCATTCAAACACATTAAATATTTTTTCGCAAAAACACATTCGAAGCCTACATTCTCTAAACTATACCGCTCACAAATTTTGTGAGAGATTGCCGTGAATAAGGTAAATCTTGGGGCATCTAATATTTAATGTGCTTGAATTTTAATACAAAGAACAGGGGAAAGGCATTAGGTGAGTCTGTTTTTACCGACCTGGGAAGCTATTAAGTATTCAGCGAGGTTTTTATATGAAAACTTTGCAGTTTATCCATAATAAATACAATAATGTAATAAGGGCAGAATGTTCTCGTATTTTCAGTCTTTATTAATGAGAATTTGCCAAGTGAGAGGTGAGTGTTTATATTATCTATAAAATGGAGATTATTAAATTAACAAAAGCATATACGGCACATAAGGCTTTTTACTATTAATGCCATGATTTTTTTTATTTAAGACTATACCATTTAACACTCTCACTGCCAATATCTCCGAAGTGAAGAAATTTATTTAAGTTCTGGAAACTAGGGTTGTTAGGTCACTCGAATAGCTTTAAATTGCAGTTAGAGTTAGAAAAAAATTTTTGACCGGCTCGTTCACCAGATTTGACCCCATTGGATTTTTTTCTATGAAGTCATTTAAAAAACACTGTATATCAGGAGGCAGGACCCTATAGATGACATGGCAGATTTGTATAATAAAATTTATCCAGTTATGACGGTTTTAAATTTAAATAAAATAATAGATTTTCCTGTTACATCGTACATTGCATATTGAAGTCAGCATGTCTCGAAAACAAGTAAATATTGTGAAAATTTTATATTACAAAAATTACTTAAAATTTAACGACCTTTCAGATGGACTGCATTTCCACGTCCTAGGAATCAAAAAATTTTTTAGTATCGCCACGCAATCTATACAGAAAGATTTAAACTAACAATTCTAACTGCAATTTGAAAGTATTCGAGGAACCTAATAATCCCAGTTTCCAGAACTAAAATAAATTTCTTCATTTCGGAGATATTGGCAGCGGAAGTGTTAAATGGCACACCCTGTATAGGATGTAACTTTCAGTGGGTCTTTTTTGTTTTTTTGGTAATATACGTGTTCCCCAGAATACTAATCTGAAATTATTACTTTTTTAAATCAAATAAATGGAGTTACAACTCATCTTTATGACGTTGCAACGTGTTATTTTAAAGTCACCATATTTTTTTGTTGTCAATGCAGATTCCGTCAAACATTAAAAATATTTTTTAATGTGTTAAAAATATTAATATTCTTTGCATGATTTATTAAATATTAACCAATATTGGTAGTAGAATTACTAATTAATGTAATTAAGAATGATTTGTTTTAAAACAATTATTTCTGTTGTTTCATAAAAAAAATCGTAATAAAAAATAAATAAACATACATTTCCAAGTTTTTAATAAAAAGTATATGACTATTTTTTTAAAGCATGTTGTTTAGTTTGTGAATATTCGTGTCAATGACCTGTGACATTGAACTGGTTTAGGTGGACTGTATAATATCAGTCCACCAGATGTGATACAATAGGGTGCCAAGCAAGCAAAAACTAAACCAACAATAATTCAGCAAAACGAGAATTGATATATACAGAGTGATTCACAACTTATCCAAAAAATTTGGGAATTGATGCGTCATGAAAAATGGAGTCAATATTGTAAAAAATTTTTTATTGATTAAGAGAAAAAAAAATTGAGGTTACAGTATTTTTAACCTTTACATCACTCGTAGTCCCTGGCGTCATTCGCGTTGTGTGCATAATGCATTCTCTCTCCACATAGCCTCAGGCAATTACGAATACTGAAATCCGATGTTATTTACGTTTTTGCCATAGTGTTTACATTAGTTTTTCAAGTGTCAAAAGTGTTTTTAAATCAGTTTGCCCTATTTAATTTCTTTTTTTACAATTATATTTGTAAGAGTCCCTTGCACAATTTTTTTTTATAAGTTCTGAATCACCCTGTATGGCACTGCTTCGTTTTGTTACATTTTAGTTTTTAGTTTATTGGCTTATGGAAAGGTGTGTTACAGTAAGTAGTTTCACGACATTCTGAGTGAAATATTAGTATTATTTGCTGGAAATCAGTTGTGACTATAAAAAAACAAATCAAGGAAGATTAAATTTAACAACAAAGCATGTCATAGCCTATTCAGCAATGGAGTAGGAGGGTTACAAAAAAAAGCTTAAAAAAATTTCAAATGAGAAAATAGTTATGATGACATGAATTTGTAAGTCAAAAGCAGCCTTCGTATAAATTCGAAGTTACCCCATTTGAAGTTACATCCTGTATATAAAAAAAATGTACAAAATGAATAATGAGAATGACTCAAAAACCAAATCTAAGAGGTTAATTGCATAGTTACATAAAAAAATAAGGCACGAAAAGGTAAAAACCCGAACTCACATAACGCCCACAAGAGAACAACAGCTAAGTCGTGTGACAATACCAACTAGAGAGTAAGTAAACGGAAAACTGTGCTAGATTTATATATATAGGAACATTTAAAAGTATATCAAAGTGAGCTGAGAGCCTCGTACCTGCGGTCTCACCTGTGTCAGCGCCTCCATCCGCTGTTTCAGCTGTTCCTCTATCTCCGGCAGCTTGGAGTATTGAGCCAGTTTCTGTTCCGCCAGCTCCAGCTTCTCCTGGATGGCAGCTATCTTCTCCTCGTGTAACTGGAAATCACGCATGAGGTTAGAAACTATCTCTGACATGACTTCTTGCATATTCCCGCACGTCACGAACTTCCATGAAGAGTTACTTAAAACCGAATGCAGTGTATTTTACTTTCTGTAAATTGGGGTAATAGGTGTACTGTGTCGGTTTAATGGGCCCTGAGGGTTCGCTATTACTGTTTACAATACTAATGAATTTGTAGCTAATCAGTGATTGTTGTTTGAAAAGGAGACAGGGTAATTGCCGTGCCAAAGGTTACTGACTGCAGTGTACACAGCGAACTATTTGCTCTGTGACCAGGGCTGTTATCACAAGTAGTAATGAATTCCAATGTGGTGTGGTAAACAGATAATTAATCATACAAGTGATGCCTTTATGCCTCTACAAATGGCGTTTTGGGGGTAAATGTGTGCAAATGTATTAGCTGGGAACTCCTGGAAAGGAATCAATAATGCAGGTGCATCAAGAGACCCCAAGTTTGCACACCTGTAGCTTCAAAGGTTGTAGGTTAAATCTAATTCTAATGCACTGTGACGAATTCTAAATCAACCTGTTAAAGTTAGCATAACCTTCCCATCCACATGCACACAACAAAAGTCAACAGTTCACTGATTTTCATAGTAAAGACGTCTATAAAATGTTTTTTTTCTGGTGAAGAGACTGGATGGTCAAACTGGAGTATCTAGCATCCAATTTACTGAGGACAATGTCTCTAAAGAGTCATTATTTTGTCATACAAGGTGGAGGAGTTAACTGTATATGTTAACTCCTCCACTTGAGTAAAAACAAAAGTATCTGTAGTTGTGACATAATACCAAAGACATATCAAAATACACCTTTAGTTCAAAATATCTCAAAATCCTGATATGATGGAGCAATTTCACAACCAGATTAGGATTCAGCATCAAAAATTGTGGAAAACAGTATCAGATTACAAAAAAACTCTTCACAACCATAATTTAATGT
Organism: Anoplophora glabripennis; assembly: GCF_000390285.2. Classification (NCBI taxonomy): domain Eukaryota; kingdom Metazoa; phylum Arthropoda; class Insecta; order Coleoptera; family Cerambycidae; genus Anoplophora; species Anoplophora glabripennis. The sequence continues at coordinate 534,529 of NW_019416421.1, forward strand.
AATTCCTAATAGGAATAGTCATATTCCACAACTGGAGACACTGTGTCTTCAAAATTTATGTTCATACATTGGAATCCTACCTTAATTTGAGCTTCTTTATGCTGCAACTCCTGCTCCAGCTTCTCGTTCAAGTCGTGCAAGGAGGTCGACTCTCTCTGCGCGTTGAGGTACCTCTTCTCCAGGGTGGCGATCCTCTCCTCCTGGTCTTCCTTCTGCGCCACGTTCTCCCTAAGGTCCCTCTGCAGCTTGGAGTTGGCGTCTTGTGCTTTCAACAGTTCCTTTTGTGCCTTAGCAAGATTCTCCTCCAACTCACCCACCCGATTTTGCATCTCTGCTACCCGTCTCTGCCAGGTGCTGATCTCCCCGGTCTGTTGAAACAACAGAGGGGATCGTGAAAAGTATTAAACAAACGGAGGAAAGGGTAGGGGTGACTAATGAGGGTCTCGTTTGAATTTGGTGGTCGGCAAGGGTCCCTACACCTACAGCTGTTTTGAAGACAACCTAGGGTATATCTAAGTCATGAATACTAAAGTGATGAGATGCTGGGGATTGTTCTATTTGGACACATTATTTCTAAAGGTATATATGCAGATGAATTTTGAGGATACATCTACAAAATTGTTTGTCTGAATGTCTGAAAGACCCCATTAATAGTTTCAGTAAAAAAATTAACTTTCCATTTAACATAATTTCAAATATGTCAAAAAACCGCGATTTTGGCACTTTTAGGTTAGGATATCTCGAAAACCAGAGCCAATTGAGAAATTTAGACCTGGGATTCGAATTCAGCACACTAAAATCCTTTGGGAAAGTACATTCGTGTTGTTGGGTTAAAATCTTGTCAGCCTGTGTAATTCTGTGATCAATCAAGTCACCATATTTTTTTGATGTCAATGCAGTCAAAGCGCTGAATAGTAAAAAAAATTGTCTTATAGTCTGTTTGGAAATGAAAGAGAGTAATAAAACCCCGAGATAAGAACCGGCCATGGGCGTGCTAATATTTCTTTTCAGGTAATTATCGGGTAACACTAATGCTAACAGGTAATGGGTGTACATTAGTATATTTTACTGGATACATCATAGGGCAGGAGCCAGTGTATTGTGACAGATCAATCCAGTCTTAGAGCTGAATATACGAAGACGTGCTAGTGCAGTAGAGTAAAATTCGACTTGTGTTTAGTGACTATTGTGCCAGTGGATATAATATTGTTTGGGTAAAATGTCGAGCTTATCAGATTACGTACCTGCTAAACGCGTGAAAAGATGTGCGCTGTCTCAGAATGAGAAGATTATTATATTAAATGTATTTAATGCATTGAAACACCAAAATCCTACCAACAGTGTTGACGACATCGTGGAAAAGTGTTCCAAAATGACAGGGATTGGAAAATCGACTATCTACAGACTTTTAAAGGAAACAAAAAATGAACAAGATACTGTAAATCCCCCAAAATCATCTACAGGGAGGTCAAAAGTCGTTATAGATGATTTCTTCAAAAATGTCATTCGCAGAAAAGTACACTCATTTTATTTTAAAAAAGAAATACCAACGCTAAACAAAATTTTAAGTGAACTTTCAGAGGACAACGATTTGCCAAAAATCAGTAGAAGCAAATTATGGGCCGTCTTACGAGAGTTGAATTTTTGCTGGGAAAAGCAGAACAGGAAGTCAGTTCTTATCGATAAAGATGAAATTATTTGTTGGCGAAGATCCTACTTAAGATCAATTAGAAAATTCCGTGACGAAGGGAGGAATATTTATTATCTAGACGAAACTTGGGTCAACGAGGGATATACTGTAACAAAAGTATGGCAAGATAAAAATGTAAAAAGTTTTCGACAAGCATTTTTGGATGGACTTTCAACAGGGTTCAAGGCACCTTCAGGTAAAGGGCGAAGATTAATAGTGACACATATAGGTAGTGCCAGTGGTTTTGTAGATGGCGGTTTACTTTTATTTGAATCTAAAAATACAGGTGACTATCACGAAGACATGAACGCAGATGTTTTCGAAGAGTATTTTACACAGATGTTGGATCTTATTCCTCCGGGGTCTGTAATTGTCATGGATAATGCCAGTTACCATTCACGGCAGACCGAGCGGACGCCTACGACTGCTTGGAGGAAAGCCGATATAATTCAATGGTTATCCGGAAAAAACATTTCTTTTGAAACAAATATGGTGAAAAAGGAACTTTTGACACTTGTCAATCTTAATAAAGATCAGAAAAAATATGTTATCGATGAAATGGCAACAAATCGCCAAATAACGGTACTACGGTTACCACCTTATCACTGTGAACTTAACCCAATCGAATTAGTCTGGGCGCAGGTAAAAGGAGATGTAGCGCGAAATAATACGACGTTTAAATTAAGTGACGTGAAAATTTTGTTAAAAAATTCCTTGGAACGAGTAACTGCAGATAACTGGCAAAGATGTATACATCATGTACAAAAAGAAGAGGAGAAAATGTGGGAACTCGATAATTTAATTGACGTTACTGTGGAACCTATCGTTATCAATCTAGGAGACGAAGATAATTCATCAGAATATTCAGAGGATGAATTTTAATATACCTACTTTTTTATTTTCTTTATTGTACATTTATACAACACTACATTTACTCACCATAATTTGAATTTTCAAAATACATATATTTTTGTGTGGAATAAAAGTCTATTCATTAAATTTAAATAAATATTTTGATAATAATATTGAATAATTTTATTTGAATTACTAAAAACCCTCTTAACCCGGTTATGATGCTTAAAGTAGCCTCATGTTTTGAAATGCTGTTTTTATATTGTTTACTTATAAGAGAAATGGACCGAGAAATTGAAGCGGCATAGACAAAGACGGATTGTCGGGGATTAAATTTTAGCTACCTGCTACAATTTAGTACAGTCCGATCGCACAAAGTTTTTTTAAAAGTACACCTCATCTATACCGAAAATGCATAATATAAAAATATTGAATATAAGCACCAGTACTACATTTATTTACGATTTGCATACCTAATGAGCTTTTATTACTCTCTTTCATTTCTAAACAGACTATAGGAAAAATTATTTTTTTATAGTAAAAATAAAAATATTCAAATCATTTAGCATTAACCTCGTACGTCTGTAATTTTTATTAGTAATGTGGTAAGTATTAGTCATTTCGTAATAAAAATGGCTACGTATCTACCAAGGAAATGCTAAATCTAAATTTAAATAAAAAAAATGTCAAGGCATTCCAATTTAAAAAACAAAACAGATTCAAATCTGGTGAACAACGTGGCCTACAATGATAATGAAACGCCCATTCGCCAAATCTGAACCCGTCAACCAATCACATAAGTAGAATTCTGTCATCCTGTCAAAACTACGTATTCCTACCGGACGGGACAACTACCTAAGTAAAGTCACAAGTAGGGAAATACTGTAACGGAAAAAGAGACTCACTTGCTGCTCTAGCGCCGCCTGGAGGTCAGCTATCCTAGCTGCGGCGTCCGTGTCCGACTCCACACCGCCATTGGTGAGTCGCTGCTTCGCAGCTGCCTATATGCCCACAACAACATGCCACATCACAACATCTATCATAAACATGCAGTATAAAAATACATAGTACGATGGTAAAGGTCCGTCTTTACCAAGGTAGGAGGACTATGTATGTATGTAATGCGAGTAAAAGTGAAAAAAAAAATTAATACGAAAGGAAAAATTTTAAAAATTTCGACCAGTAGTCCTAAGGTGCCGAATTAGAAAGTAAGTACTTTAGAGGTAAATACAGTGTACCAGGTACATAGTCCTTAATCGTACAGAAACAAAATTTTATTCATCAAGAATAAAAAAAACTTGATTTTGGGGAACTGCTAAAATATTAAGTTGATCTTATTAGGAACAATAAAATTATTATCTATAAAGACAAGGTGTCTTTTTAATTAAAATTTATTTTCTTATTCTAAAACTGGTCTACTTCGATTTTCTCATGATGTGTAGGTAAAATTACCTTTTTGTGAGAGATATGGCAAATTTGTATTAGAAGTCTTTTAGAAGGAAAATTTGAACAACTGAAATTTATGGTCGGTCGCTCAGTGCGGCTGTGTGTGTGCGGCGTTTGCCCGCGCACGCATTCTTCAACTGAACGACCAAACCTATATACGGGTTTTTCAAGCTGTTGTTCAGCTATATGACACCCTGTACACATTAAATACTGCAAAAGAATTGATTTCTCTATGTTTCTTAACTGATATAATCAACAATATTTCTAATTATTTCTTTGTAGAGGACACCTTGCGGTGGACCATTTTTGGCTTACTTAAAACATTTTTCTAGATTTGTAGATATCTTTTTACAAGAATTACTTTTTTTCATAAAATTAGAAATAAAATACATTCTGCCTATCTTCTCTGATGTGACATTTTTTTCGTTTAGTTAATGTCAGAACTTTAAAATTTGAACTTTTTTTTACAGAAAAATTGTCTCTTCTATTTAGAATTGCCTGTTTTTTAATACAAATGATTATATAATGCTCGTGGTCTAGATGAGAAACACAAAAGTTAAGATTATATTATTTTTTATTTGGAAAGAATTAAGTTGAGCTTCTTTATATAAAAAAGTAAAAAACAAGTTCTCATCTTAAATATGTAAAACAATAAAACAAGCAGAAAAGTGGAGTAAAAATTGCCTAAATCCCAATCTTGTATGCCTCCGAATATTATAGTCTTTCCGATATCAATTGAAGAACCCAAAGGTTGACAGTATATACCAGGTTCAGTCGCTGACGCAGCAACTCGGCACTGAAATATTTGAAAAACTTGTTCCCATATTTATTTAGCCATACCCATATACAGGTTTGGTCGAACTAAACGTAGAGGGGGTAGAAATGTATACGCCCAGTTTGCAAGCGCGGGCAAACGAAATACAAACACAGCTGCATTGGGCCACTGGGCAATAAATCTCAGCTGTTGACAAGTGGTTGACAAATTGCCCAGCAGTGCAGTGTAGCAAAATATATTAAAAGAAAATGTACGTTTTTAAGAAATTAAAAGAACCTGTCCCCCATTATATTATATTTTGATTTCTCAAACTTTTTCCAGAAATTTCGAATACTCAGTATATATTTTTTTAATATTAAGGACTATACACACAGTACACAACTGTTACAAAGTGACCTCAAATTATGCTTTGATTCGTATAGCAAAAAAAAATTAAAATGTCCTCAACACTTGACTAATTTCATAATAATAGAGACCACTTTGTAAGATAAACTATATTACGATTAGTCGAAGCTACACTAAAAAGTTTACACGGGCGATACAAAAAAATCAATTCATATTTTAATTTATAACATTTTTTTGGATCACCAATACCAAATCACCAATCACCAACGATCGCAGTGATCAACGAATTAAAAAGTATACGCAAAATGTAAGCTTAATAGAAAAAAATGCTTACAAGTAACATTTAGAAACTTAAGTCGATTGAAAAGTCTCCATGCTGTAAGGTATATGTAAAGACGTCGAGGGCGAAACAAAAAGAAATACAATTACCTTATTATTTACATTAGCGACTTGGTCCCCTATTTCGACTTGTCCATTCTCTTTGGGTTTCTCTTCTATAGCAGGTACACTGGGAGGTATCACCCCTTGTTTGTATTGTTGTAACTGCACACAGAAAATGGGCCGTAAGTCCCCCTTTTCAAATTCAGGTCTTGGAAGAAAGGGGGAATGGGGATGAACCGTAGGGGGGGAAATATCTGGAGGGTGTCGTTCTTTATTAAAGTAGGGATCTGGTGAATTAAACTTTATATAATGCACCTGTCTAAGAGCAGGTAGTCCAGTCACTAAAGGTGAAAATAAGGTAAAAGCTCCCAATTTTTTCGGATAGCATGGATTTTCCTGAATATTTGCATACAAGCTCTTCTGACCCCCACTTTAAAAGTTGTATTGTCTAGATGTGAGCTTTTTTTTATTTGGGGGTGAAAACTACCCTTGTACGAAAAAAATGCGAAAATCGAAGATTTACGTATTTTCAAGATTCAATTCATGTTCAAATATGTTGGATAAAGTACCTTTCGTGTTTTTTAATATAATTTATCAAATTTAATTACTTTTCAACCCTTAAAAATCCTTAAAAACAAAACTAAAATAGAAAAAAAAGTTTTTAACAGTTTAAAATATTCTTTTGGTGCATTCGCCATGTATTGCATTTATTTTGTTATTCATTAGAAAGCTTACGACTCATTACAAAGTTGCAACCCTTAAAAAACATCCCTTATAATAAAATAAAATATTGTTGAAAGCTTGAGATGTTCTAATGGTATGCATATGTTGAATTATAAACTTTTTATTGGTTTTCAAATGATTTATGATATATTGCAACTTTTCAGCCACCCAAAAAACCAACCCCTTATAGAAAAATTTCCTAAAAATTATATGTGAGTATGATTAACTTTCTTTTAATTTTATTGAATTTATTCTTAAGGACGGGATTTTGTACAAAAAATATCGCCCAGCGTGAGTCACGAAACGGGACTCCGGCAGGTGCTGTTCTAGCGGCCAACGCTTCAAGTCTAATAATTCCGCTGCACCGGATATTCGTCCGATTTTTCAGGAACGGCTCCAATTTGTGTACATACAATCTTATAAGGAAAGAGAGTAAATATTTTATTAATTAGTAATAGATTATCGAGGACGATAATATTTTTTTATTGAGTAGGCAATAATTTTTAGTTAATAAGCTTAAACAATCTTATAATTACTATTCCTTCATTATAAAAACAGAAATACGGTTTTTAAAATTACATGTAGTTTCTTCTTCAAAAGTGACCTTAAAACACGTATAACATGGAATAGTCAACAGTCTAATGTTTATATTTTCACATTAACAATCCGATAATGTAAATTAACTGCTATTTTCAGTAAAAAAAATATATACCTAACCTGAAATATTTTTTTACTTTGACGAGTCGTTTTAACTTAAAAACACTGCTTAATTACTAAAATATATAGAATCTTGCTACTAATTGCGTTTGGAGAATAATATGTATAGGCATAAAATATATATATAATATTACTGTATGTATTTAGTCCATTGAAATGAAGGCTGAACCTCCATTTTTTCCTCTGTCGATCAAACCTGGGCGCAAATATGTTTTCGACCCTCAGGAATCCGAATCCGCAAAAATTTTTGACCTAGGTGATCAGGCAAGGGGTCAAAAGGTCAAAAAACCCGTAAAAAATAAGGTTTTTCGCAAATATCTCGTAAACTACGGCAAGTAGCAAAAAAATAATTGCACCATCGTGTTCCCAGGGAAATTTTACATCGATTTTATGCTATTGCTTATTAAAATTAAATAAATTTATGTCATGTTTTGGACAATTACCAAGCAATATAATGCGATTTCAAATATAATTAGCCTGCAGTTATAGTGGATCTGAATTCAATTGCCAGATACACTATTTTTTTTGCTACTTACTTTAATTTTTAAATGGAAAACCAAAAATAATACTAATGAAGAACAGAAAAAAAACTTTTTTAGAACGAAATACTTATTGCAAAAATGAAATATAGTGCTCTGAAAAATCGACTTGTAAAGCTTATTCTACAAATACTAAAAAAGTCAAAATTTGTATAAACAATTGTTCCCAGAATGACAACTTTTTATTTCTAAATTTTGAAGACTTTTGAAGAATTGAATAATGAATAAAATAAGCCTAGTAGTCCGGGCGAATTAGGTTTTTTTTCAAAAATCGGGCCTAAATCTAATCTAAATAAATTTTAGTGTCATCTAGACACTTGAAGGAACACAGGAAAATTTGGAAAATAATTTTTAACTTGACTTTTGTTAAAGTTATTCAATTGTTAATGAACTAATTTTTCGTGGATCTTTCATAAAATTTGTTGTAAAAGTTTAAATAATGTATCTAAAAATTTTTTTCTTTCTCGAAGGTCTTTTTATATACATAATAAACAAGATTCCGTTGTAAAAGTTTATAACAATTTTATCATTTGTTTATAATGATTTTTAAAGTTAACAAAAAATGAAAAATCCGGGAAATGTTATAAATTTTTTTTTTACCAAATGTTTGATTTTACTTGTTTTTCTATTAATATATTGCGTTTATTAACTTAGCTATAACAAATTTATAAACAAATGGACAAGTTTAATATTTTTGAAACATTTTTTTGCTATTTTATTGTCTTGGTAAAATAATGATTTTTAAAAACAAAAATTTTTCTTGAATAAATTTTTTAATTGTTTATAATCGTTTTTTTGATTTATTTGTCATTTAAATTATTTATTAAGAATTTTTTTTTAAATCATCATTTGCTATTATCAATATAATTACAAAAAAAAAATTATTCAAATTTTCATTGTTTATTTTATAACTCAAAAGTTCATTGTATTCCGTAAATATCTTCCAGGCTGCACAATTGGTTAAAATTTTGAGTTTCTGCTCTTACAAAAGTTAAGTGTTTAATTAAAAATAGACAAAATTGAAGAAAACAACAAGAAGAATATAAAATATTGACATTAGTTAGAAAAAAAGTACAGAAAATCCAGAAAATGTACCCTTAATCGTGTGATAATTTAAACAAATAAAAAAACATCGTAAACAAATGGAATAAAAAATATAAAAAAATTTTTATTGAGTAGTCCAGTAGTTACTCTATAAAATTGTCTTAAATAGTGGAATCCGTAACTTCAATAGTTTAAAAGTTTTAGTCATTTAAAGAATTAGATAATGCATTTTTTTATATACAAATGTTTATAAAAATATAACCATTGTAGATATGAAGCAGGTAAAAAAATTCATGTTATAGATCAATAAATTATCTAAAAGATCTACCTGAATGTCAAAGACCGTATCATCAATAATTTAGAAATTATAACAATTTATAAGTTTATCAAATAGGTGACCGTTTCAGCTTTGATGTGATAAAGTATTTAAAAATGCAATAAAAATTAGAAAAAAATGTTATTTACCACTTTGATGCACATAGCTGTATTTATAATTCGTTAAAGTTACGAAAAAAAAATAAAATGAAAATCAGAATTTGTTTATAACAAATTGTTTATAAAATAAACAATGAAAATTTGAATAAATTTTTTTTTTTAAATTATATTGATAATAGCAAATGATGATTTAAAAAAAAATGATTTCTTAATAAATAATTTAAATGACAAATAAATATAAAAATCGATTATAAACAATTAAAAAATTTATTTAAGAAAAATTTTTGTTTTTAAAAATCATTAATTTACCAAGACAATAAAATGGCAAAAAAATGTTTCAAAAATATTAAACTTGTCCATTTGTTTATAACAAATTTATAAACAAATAACGTTAAAATTTTTTTAGCTAAGTTAATAAACGCAATATATTAATAGAAAAACAAGTAAAATCAAACATTTGGTAAAAAAAAATTTTTATAACATTTCCCGGATTTTTCATTTTTTGTTAACTTTAAAAAATCATTATAAACAAATGAAAAAACTTTTATAAACTTTTACAACGGAATCTTGTTTATTATGTATATAAAAAGACCTCCCAGAAAGAAAAAAAATTTTAGATACATTATTTAAAGTTTTACAACAAGTTTTATGAAAGATTAGGACCACGAAAAATTAGTTCATTAACAATTGAATAACTTTAACATAAGTCAAGTTAAAAATTATTTTCCAACTGGGCTGTGTTCCTTCAAGTGTCTAGATGACACTATAATTTATTTAGATTTTTAAATTAATATTGAATACTATAAAAAAATTATTTTGTGTTGCACACTTTGCTTGGCGGCGACGCGACGACGCGGAAACCGCCGCCGCCGCGCGGAGCTATATTTTCAACGTCAAATTAAAATTATAAATAATGGAGCTACAATTCCTGACTTATTTTGCTGAAATTTTCTCCTCTTTCAGGATCTTTTTTGAAATTTCAGCTATCTTCAATATTTTTTTAGTTATAGTTAAAAAACGGAGACTCCCTTTTTTCTCTTCGTTTTTTGTTTATAACAATTGCTATTTTTAATTGCGGATAAATTAAAAAATACTTCTTTCTCTGAATTTAATTCCGAATCCAATGTACTAACAACCATATTTTTAGGATTACAATAACTATTTTTCGCAAAAAAAACTCACTTCTCGACTAGACTAGTGGTTTCCTTCTTATCGGTAAGTAGCTACTGATTTGTAGATTGAAACAGAAATCTACCTGAGCCAGACCAATTTTTAAGCTGTAAATTTATTTTGAAACTACCAAGGCTACAATATAAATAACGATTTTATGTGGGACACCCTGTACGTAAAATTTAATCTTTATTCTTAATAAAGAAAAATTAGTACATATTATTGGTTTTTTATGCGTTATATTTTCGTACTACTTAAGCTTTACAAAATCTTATTACTTAGGTACCTACCTACTTTTAAAATATTACCCATATTTATATATCAAAGATAATATCAGACCATTATGGGTCCCATATTCTGTAAATAGTGTTTTCCGCAAAGACAAATAATTTCAAACATTTAATAACTGAATAATCTAAAGCTTATCAAATAATAGGAATGTTATGTCATGCCACCTGAGTATTTTCAAAGACGCCGGCCGCAGTAAAACGAATAAACAGGTGCAAAAAACGATCAAACCATTAAGGTTTTAGGTACTGAAATCTACGAAAATACTATCTTTTTTATATATAATTCCACATGTAAATATTCTTATAACATTTACTTGCTTAGTCCTACATATAAAATTGTTTACTTTTTATAAGTACGTGAAAATAATTGTTAAAATGTGGGGTTAGGATAATAGCAAACGCATGTTTTGCAAACGCTTTTTTTTAGTTATTATTTTATTTGGGTAAATTTAAACGGTAACCATGAATAAACAAAACATCAAGGATTTTATTTTTGTGCTTACCCCTACTTTTGTTCTACACGTTTTACTTTTAAAGATTTCAGTACCTAAAAACGCCAGAAATTTCACTATTTCTCGGCCAATACAATTTACAATAAACCAACTCTGTGTTTTCGCTTTCATTTTCAAGGGTAGCGACACCTGTGACAGAGTACACAAACTAATTTTATTTAGAAATTCTTGTAGAAGATAGAAACCGCTAAAATTCTGGTTTAAATATATAATATAATATAATATAACATGGAGTCGTGTGTAAAATGTTGTCATCTTACTTGAGGACACAAATTATAGAATTGTTAATAAATATTAATCTGAAAATTAAATACAAATGATCCTAAGTGTCCGTTCTAGTGAGTGAAGTAGTTTGGTTATTGTGCCTGACTTAGTTCCGTCGTAAATGCAATATATTGTCAGACTAACAGTATGGTTAAAATTGAGGTAATTTGGGATTTATTTAAATTATTCTTCTGTTCTCATGAGCATTGAAATTTATTTCACTCACTAGCGGGAACCATTGCGAATACATTGATATATAATAATATTCAATTATGTTAGTTTCTTCGACGATTTGTGTCCTCATCTGAAGCTCTGTTACATGGTAAAAATATACATACTAAATCGCCCCCTTAATATTTTTTTATTAAATTTATCAAATAAAAAAAATATATATACATTATAAACGGATACATATGTGTATGTATATTATTAAAATACTTACTCAAATCAGTTCACAAGTGCTCCAAAATATACAAAGATGATGGTAATTTACCCGCACCGAAAATTTTACCGAAAAAATGCGATTAATTTTTTTACCATAAATTTTGTAATTTTAAAGTTATAAATTTACTCAAAAAACCATTTTTTAGAGAATTTAAAGCACTTTAAGTTCTGTGATTTGCAGTTTTTATGAGCCCTTCGTTTTTTAGATTTTTAAGCTAAAAGGGCTCAGGAAAGGCAGTCTTGGAGCTTAGTTTTGAGCTTCTAACTCAGTCAAATTTTGTCCTACAAAAATTTAAAAAAAGCAAATTGTTCAGTAAGAAAAAACCTACAATTTCTTATTCTATAATTTTTTTTATAACTTTGTTAGTTTTTGAAATATTTTGAAAAAAGGTGATTTTTTAAAAAATTTAAAAATTTTATTCAAAAGTAAATGAAAATTTTTTTTAAATTGCTTCTAAAATTGTTCAAATTCCCAGAAAATCTATTGTTAATACATAAATAAAGTAAATTGCAGAAGGAATACGTTTATTTTTTTCCGTCAACTCATTAATTGTAATACCGATTTTTTTTCTCAAAAAACAAGACAATCATTTTGTTTTGATTGTAACTTCATTAGTTTTCATACTAACGACTTCTACCACCACTCAATTTAAAGGTCTTTTCAAGAACTTTAATAGGTGTTATAATATATAAGTTTTCCTCGAAAAAACTTTAATTTTTCCGCTACAGGACGTTGAACGTTTCGATTATAGCTATCTTCGAAATTGGCTTCAACTTCTGGGAGTCATAACTCGGATTGTATACCATCTACAAAAATTAAAAAAAGCAATCTCTTTGCTTATGATAATTTTTTTGATAAAACTTGTAGTTTTTGAGATATTTGCGTTTAGGCTTTAGGTTCAGTGACTGGACTAAGGATATTTTTCCAGAAAATGTAGGAAGATATACGCGATTTTCAGTGCCTGCCTTGGTGTTTAAATATCTGATGTTGTATTTTTTTCAAATACTAAACACCATGTCCAAGAGATGGTTCAAATTAGAAAAAGAAGGGATACTTAGGGAACACAGAATTTTTTTTTGAGATATACTTGCACTGACATCTTGTACATGGAATATTTCAATTCATTTAATTAATTAATTTTTTATTTTGAGATATTTCAATTGAAGAAGCATTAATCTCGTATACAAATCCAACCAAAACAACAGTCGACGCATTAAAAATCAACCTGCAAAAACTTAACCCTATTAATTTTTTCCGCCACGCCCGCTCTCTACCGGAATCGCGCTCCATTAAAACGCGAAAATAAGCCCTTAAACACGGCCCACCTACGCCACCCCCATTAGTCGGACCATAATAAGCGATCTTCCAGTCACTCTATATTCCATTTGGGTACATTATTCCGGCGGCCATTTATCATCTCGATGGTACCCTTTTTTGCGTGCCGCCCAAGCCGGACGGTAATTTAATGTGGGTCGCCCGATCGGCGTACTCGATGAAGTTTGCCGTGTTGGGGACGATTTCGGTAGATCTCTCGCCGCGGGGAAAGCCGGAGTGGCTTCTTATGGTCAGGCTCTGATTTGACGGATTGGGGTAGGGCTCAAAGGGCTGCATCCCTCCTTGTATTTATTCGCATCGCCGAAGGAGAGGTCGCAACTTAGGGTCGCCGTCCCTAATGTACGAGGGAAAGTCACTGAATAACGCTTGCAAATGCAAAGATCAACCGTGCGGTGTTGCCAATGTTATACAGATCTCTTTAATCTCTTTTTATTTCATGAAAGATAGCAACCCACTGAAAAATTTAAAATTACTACGCCAACTATATTTTTTTTAGATTAGTAACATTTTTTTACTTAACGTACAAATTCACCATTAAATTTTAACAGATCATGATCATGATGATAAATGGATTTAGTTAAAGATCCCGTCTTCAAGTAATAGACCGATCAAAATAACTAATTTAGAGAAAAAAAAAAAAAGAAAATTGTTAGCTGGACACGTAAGTTGAAATGGTAAAGGGGCTAATAAATGCGTGAGCAGGGGCGGCGGAGGGTTGATTTGGGGGGTTGAAAAGTTATGAAAAATTGTATCATTGGGATTTCTGGCGAAAGTTGACGTCAAACAAAAAAGTATCTACTACTACAGTTGTAGATAATGCAAAAATCTACAACTTTTGTAGAGGTCATTTTTTAACATAACCTCAAAATTTCCGAAAAAAATGCGTGATAAACAGGTTTTTTCCGATTTTTCGATTTTTATTTCTCATTTCCGTAAAAATAAATTAATTTTGACGAAACTTGGTGAAATTATACCTTTCTCTGTCTTAAATAACCTCAAATTTTTTTAGATAAAAAATTCAAGAAGTTTCTGAGATATTCATTTTTTTCGGCCTGAAACACTTTTTTTTCAAAGAAAAATTCTACTTAAAAAATCATCGTATAGAATTCTGCCGGTAATCATTTTTTCGTTTTGACATATACTTTTTGGTGAAATAAAAAAATTTGTAATCACAGCTCAAAAACATGCTCAAAAATGCAAAAAAGTAAAAAATGACTTACGACAATGAATTTTTCAGTAATTGTTGATAATTTGTTTAAATTTAAAAAAAAAATCAAAAACTTATTACACCATTCAATTGTACGGAAAAAATACAAAAAAAAACTGTCATTGTTTGACCCAAAACTATTTTTATACAGTATTGCTACAAACATAAGTCGAATGAATAGTGAATAAATAAAATAAATAATATTTTTTTTCCGTAGGATCGATTAGCGTTCTTTTTTTTTAAAGTTTGATGAATTCATAGATATACAGTGTGTCCAAGATAAGGATGGGATAGCATTAGGATCTAGGAAACGGTAAGAGATACGGGGTGGCTCAGATTAGAAAAAAGTTGTTTTTTTTTTATACCTATATCCTGTTTAGAAAGTTTAAAAATTCCGGGTAGTTCTGGAAATATCCGGAAAAACCCGAAATTTTGCTAAATTGTTTAATTTTTTCTGGCTTTATTTGAAAACTAATTTTAAAATAAATTACATATTTACAATGCCACTTTTTTCGCTCTATACAATGTCATCAACATTTTTGCAATCCGACGTTTCGTCTTCGAGGGGTCATCATCGGATTAATTTTTTTAAATACGTCGCTGCTATTTTTATGGCAAAATCTAGTCATTTTTAATTCTGAATTAGAGGATATTACTATTGTAAAGTTTTTAGCTTGTTTTAGCTATAATTTAAAATTTTCCCTCAGTACGGCGCTGAACGCATTCAAAATATCTATTGGATGAAGTTACTACTGTTAGCAATACAAATTAGAAATAATAAAATATACCTTTTTAAGCGATTACAATAGTAATATCATTTAATACAGAATTAAAAATGACTAGATTTTGTCATAAAAATAGCAGCGATATATTAAAAAAAAATTATCTGATGATGGCCCGTCGAAGACGAAACATCGGATTGCAAAAATGTTGACGCCATTGGATTGTGCGAAAAAAGTAGCAATGTAAATATGCAATTTATTTAAAATTCGTTTTCAAATAAAGCCAGAAAAAATAAAACGATTTTGCAAAATTTCTGGTTTTCGGATTTCGCGTCAACAGTAGACTTTGCAGTTAATAACTTTGTATTGCTGAAATCTCAAATCATTTGTGCGTTTGTAATTCAACTTAGATGTTTATAGCAATACTGTACAAAAATAAAGTTTTGGGTCAAACAATGACAGTTTTTTTTTATATTTTTCCGTAGAATTGAATGGTGTAATCAGTTTTTGAATGTGAATTTTTCTTTGAAAAAAAAAGTGTTTCAGGCCGAAAAAAATGAATATCAGAAACTTCTTAATTTTTTTATCTAAAAAAATTTGAGGTTATTTAAGACAGGGAAAGGTATACTTTCACCAAGTTTCGCCAAAATTAAATTATTTTTGCGGAAATGAGAAATAAAAATCGAAAAATCGGAAAAAAACCTGTTTATCACGCATTTTTCTCGGAAATTTTGAGGTTACCTTAAAAAGTGACCTCTACAACAGTTGTTGCATAATCTACAACTTATAAAAGTCCAAGTAACAATTTTTTTTTTCTCCAAGTGTAATTTGGTTGGACTATAAGGCTTCCTACATTTCATAGAAAATGGGATGTATTGTAGAGGTAAAGTTTATAATATATTGATTTAATAAAATAAATTGGGACTCACCTCTTCTTTGGTTGAAGCTAATTCTTCTTCTAAACTCGAATTCCTTTCTAAAGCTACTCTCAGTCTCTCTCGAACCTGAAAAATAAACATCAACTTAAACCAAAAAGTTGCGCCAAATATAACCTGTTGCTATGTAGGAGTTGGAGGAGTTTGATTCAGACAAAATGTAGAGAACTAAAAACGAAACCAGCTCCAGAGTACATACACCAAGTGCAATAGGAGTGGCAAATTAAGTAACGGAATTTTTTACGGAAATGTACGTGAGTAGACATCAAATTCTCTGCAAAAAGCTCCCACGTGCGAACGATAACGGCCTACCTTCTCATCCAGGGCCTTGTGATGCTCGAACAAGCTCTTGAGCGCCTTCAGGACCTCCACCTCGCTGGACACGCCAGACTGGGCGGCGGCCTGTCGCTTCACCACGGTCATCCGCAACGAGCGCTCGTGCCTGGACACCAGACATTCTAAGTGCTCCAGCAACAACTGAAACAATAAGAAACAAATGTAGTGATATCGAAATATTACAATTCTTGGTCAACTCAAAATTTTTATTATTACAAATCGATAGTGGAAAGATTACATCAGGCACACATTTGACAAAAAATTACACAATTAAATTATTTTCGCTTCGCTATCAGAGCTATGGAATGTAATATTAAATTTTTTTCAGACAGAAAAGTGGTATATAGATGTTGGCAGTTCCTACTTTTGGCTAATTTGATTTTTTTTAATAGTGTTATAATTGGGAACAGAATAGTTAACGAATTTCGTTAAAAAAATATTTGGTATGATATAGTATGACATAATAAACGGTTTGGCAGAATTTTTTCAAATTTTTTTTTTAAATAAGATCATTTTAGACAAAAATTTTCGTGAAACAGATCGAAAATAATTTTAAGTGTGTACTGTGCAGTGGTAGTACGTCACGAGCAATTTTTTTAGTACGTCCCTGTACGTGACAAAACCAACCAACGTACGAGTAGATAATGCAGAACACCAACTTATCGTCTACCTCCGAAATCGCCTCAAAATCGGCTTACCTTCGTTTTCTCGCAAGGCCACAGCGGATAAAAAAATTCACGGTTCTACCACGACGCCTACAACCCGCGTAGCCTTTTACAATATATTTTCCAGACTTTATCGAATTATATAAGCGTTTCGTGATGCCGAGAACAAATCGCCATTACACCAGGAAAATTAGCGAAAATAAAAGAGAAACTCAAAAAAAGTCCAATCCCGCTAGATTATTGTAAAATTGTCTAAAGGAACATAATACAAGACATCTCTCGTCTCGTGAGTCAAAAACTTTTATTAGCTAACTTTTAAATGTAAAATTAAAGTAAAAATCCATAAATTATTTTCAAATTATTATTTCTCATAAAAATAAAAAAAAATTTAAATTTTAAATTGTATTATATTGCATTATTTATATCTATTATTGAAAATGGTTGTGATTAATATTTTTTGAATTAATTTTGATTATGTTTATAAAATTAGTAATAAATATAATAAAAAAACTTTATATATTAAAATTTCAGGAAGTTAAAATTGTAATTTTATCGACCGCGTTATTTTTAATATTTTTTAATTTTGAGAATTTTGCAATAAATTCAAATGCTTTTTATTCTTTTTTAAATCTTTTAACAATAAATAATAATTTGAAAATAATTTGTGAATTTTTACTTTAATTTTACATTTAAATCGTAATTAAATA
>NW_019416421.1:553141-557439 GCF_000390285.2 Anoplophora glabripennis
AGTCTCATTTTGTAGATAATTTTACTCCCTATAAGCTGTCTGAGAGTCACTTTTCGCTAAAATTGATGGTTTTCCCTGCAAAGTGAAAAAACTGTTTTCCTCACTTATTTGTTTAAATAGAAAAGTTAGCTAATAAAAGTTTTTGACTCACGAGACGAGAGATGTCTTGTATTATGTTCCTTTAGACAATTTTACAATAATCTAGCCCCTAGATTAGTAAATAAAATTCCGCTACATTCTAGCGGATAGGACTTTTTTGGAGTAAAAATTTAATTTGCTTGGTCTACATTGCCATACGCAGTAAACAACTGTTAATAAGGTTTTTAGAACTATATTAACATAAGCGACTGATCGCATTGCCTATTTAACCAAGGATTTTCATTACAGATCAGGCAGTTTGGGATCGGCAGGGGTAGTTCTGGACATCGAGCAATCACCCATCGAATGTGGCAACGGCGAAATGGCAAGTTCTGACGTGGGACCCTGGAGAAGGCCCGCAAGTTAATCAGGGCCCTTCCACAGAAGACTAGGGCACAGGCACAACAGATAATAAGCTTGGAGACGAGTAAACAAGATGCAAGTAAGTCTACTTTCTAGAATTACACCGAATCCTTTGTTGTATTGTATGATCCTTTCATCATTCGTTATCTTATAACTAAAGTTTGACTTTTGTTTGCGAAAGTAGTAGCGTCACTATGAAATTTAAAAATGTTTTAACTGTTATTGATGCCGCCCTACAATTTTTTGACTTTTTGAGGGCTACCAGAGGGCAGCATCGTCAGATCTAAGAAAAGGTGCCTCAAAAAGAGGCAAATTGTTGATTCAGCTGTTATAATAGAGTAGCAAAGGTATAGTTGTTACGATCTCAATTGGAACCGCATAAAAACATTTAACTCATAAATTCTACGGAATCCGTAGACGTTCAGAAAAATTTAGCCCTGTCTCGTCTATAGTAGGATCATATTCGATGGAAAGTAATAAATCATTGCCTGTCAAGGGAACCAATGAAGTACGCTTTTAAGGGTTTTACAAATTGAATAATTTCTTTATACATTATGAAGGGACGAGGGAATCAGTTCAGGTCTGGCACCCTTGTTCCTACAAAAATTCCTTTATTTTCATAAACTATTTATTTTAAATGTAATTTATTATAAATCCAATTTGTTCCCTAAATTCCACATATGTACCACATTTTACCGCTGTACGCGCCACTGTTGTTTACTTGTTTTTTAGAAGCGCTCTCTAATTGACGGCAAAGCTCGCCAGGTTAGTATTTGACGTATAACCGACCAGTTCGTACACTCGATGCACCTGGGCGACTACAGCTACTACCAGAACACAGTGCGTATGCAGCGGTATTTCAGATTTTACATTGAATTTCATTTTAAATTTGAAATGATTTATCTTACGTCTCCTAAAAATGATGACACGATTTTCCTTTGATAAAAGACCGACAACTTTTTGCTCTACTTTGCATCGAATACGATCCTACTATAGATATACTATATTCCGAGCTATATTACAATATAATTACCATACGATTGTCAAGTTTTTTTATGTATAAAATCGCATTGTAATAAAGCATGTCGTAAAATATGTAAAGATTTATAATTATAATCAGGATAATCGCTTCATTTATCTCGAATCATGTTTAAAGTAGGAACTTTATTTTCTTTATACATATTATAAATTGTGCGCCGCATTACATCTGGTAAAATCGTCAATTTTCTTTAATTTTGTATTTTTCGGTTTCCTCTTTGTACCGTGATCAATCCTTTAATTACGCGATAAATTGTCGTTTTTGATATCTTAGTTAATTCGTTAATACGTTTCCTAACTTTTTTATCACATTGTTCACTATTTTCAATTTTCAAACATTCATATGTATTTAATATAATACGTTGACTTTTTACGTGTAAATCTTTGTTTTTAAACTCTAAGTTTGTTTCGGTTCCACTATTTGGGGATTTTCACGCTAAGTGAACCCGTATACCATACAAAAAAAAATATTTACGACCTAGTGGACCAATGCAGGTTTGCTTTTATGACTAGCGCGCCGTCCGTCAATTCTACATCAAGCAGACTAGTTTACCAATACCGGACTCGCCGAATTGCTATTCGAGTATAAATTACGAGACACATCATGGTCAAAGCATAAGAAGAAATTTCAGAGGTGCATACGGTCCTGTGCTTTAAAATTTACAGGTTCCAATTGACATCGTAACAACTATATTATTATATATAATACATTATATGTATTAAAAATTATAAATGCGTAATTAGATAGATAACCTGGATCCTGATAGTTCTTACTTTGACGTATTCTGATAGCGTAGCTTACAAAATCAATGTTTAGATATATCAAAATACGCTAACTTGCGTCTCATTTTGTTGTGGAAATGTGGATAGAGTATATCTGCAATATTAAATTGGCGTCTGTAGTATTCTCCTTCAAATACGTACAGGTTAACAGGAATAAGTTTGCGGATGAGAAACAGGAAGCATTGAAGCATTGTAGCCTTGATACCTGTACTGTCATTAACCGCTATTTGCAACTTTGCAATAAATGCAATACGCGATGGGTCAAAGATCCTAGATCCGGTCGCGTGAGCGATGACAATACATTATTCTTACTCAGCAAAACTTACATTATTGTAGTTATAGAAAATAAAATCAGTCTTAACTCAAACTCTCTATTAATTAACATCAAAATATACCTTAGCACAGAAGGTAATACCACATACCTAACACGCATCTATAAGTGGGTCCAGCTCAATCGCAAACTTATTGCTGTTAAATTGTACGTTTATCAGTGAAAATTCAACATATTTGCTTTATCAGTCACGCTAAAACAGAGCGAATGTTGTTATCCGCAATTTTCACAGTTATCCACAATGCTCACACTTCTACGATGTGGCAAGTGTACTTACAAAAAATCGTAAACAATTTTGTTTCCACACCACAGGGATATAAATAAACTAACAAATAGTATCACAGTAGATGTAGTTAATATGTTGATATCAAAAGGGGGCAAAAAAGGTACTTAGTAATTAAAATTATTTCAGGTACCTAACACGAAGAAAGGTGCACAGCGACCGCAGATCAGAAGTTTAATGCAAGGATTTTACAGAATTGCCGAACAGCGTTAAATCAGTGGCTCCCAACCAGTGGTCAGTGGCTATTTTCCAGAACGTCAACCTCATAATTTCTCTGCTAGTGAAGCAAATGCAGAATCAGAAAAAGTACTAATAATAATATTTTGTTATATTTTTAAGAATATTTGTGTCTTGTTTCGCAATAAAAGTTTTATACAAAATCGTGTTTTTATAATTATATAAACACATGGTCCCTAAAGAGTCAAGTTGTGCTTTAGTAGTTCACCATCTCTCAAAGGTTGAGAACCACTGCTTTAGATGTTAGATTGTTAGATCCGGAAATAAATATGTTTGCTTCTGAATCAAATGCAAATTTCAATTATTTGTAAAATTTGAATAGAAAAGTACCTCATTTCGTGTAATTTTATAGAAATACAAAGCACTGTTATAATAGAATAAACCTTATTATATTGTTTGATCTTTCTCTTATTATTTAAGTCAATAGACCCGTAATACATTGTTTAATGAAACCGTCCCAAAATTGTGCAATGCAAATCGAAATAAAGAAAAAATTAATGCAAACGTTTGGTAACAGATGACGCCACCACAATTTTCAAGTTATCTTACCTACACTATGTTAACGGAACTTAACTTAAGGTAGGTACCCACAAGGGTGGGGAAGGGTTGGGATCTACCGCGCGTTCGACTACCCAACTAGATGATAATGTGATTTATATTCTCAAGACTTCTGTTAGTTTTGTACTGTTTAGTGTCTAATATCATCAATTTTATTTTAAATAAAATAGACGCCTACCGCCCCTTTAGCAAAAGAATTACTGAATATTAAAATTCCTTTCGGATGGTCCTATAATTTTAAGGGCAACTTGTGCCGGTGACATATAAGTGGCGCCATCTGTTCGGATTAAAAATTTACTACAAAATTTTTAATTTTTTCTAATATTTTAGCGAACATTTGAAATTTTTAGCTCGTCTAACTCATACTTTTGATATTTTTAATACTGATTTGCAGTAACTCTAACTTGCAATGAAGAATGGATGCACGATTTTATTTTAAATAAAATGGACGCCTACGCCCCCTTTAGCAAAAGAGTTACTAAATATTAAAATTTCTCTCGGACGGTCCTATGATTTTAAGGACAATTTGTGCCGGTGACATATAAGTGGCGCCATCTGTTTGGTTAA